>NW_026652299.1:33076572-33078885 GCF_009828535.3 Hylobates moloch
GTGTCACTCTGTTGTAACAAGGATTGCAGTGTCTTTCTTCTGTTCCTTGATCCAGAGAGTGCCCATCACAGCATCTTTTGTCCCCAATAACAGTTTTATTGAAATATCATTCACATACCCTGAAGTCCACCCTTTTAAAGTATATGATTCAATGGTTTTTAGTATATTCACAGAAGTGGACAACCATCATCACTATCAAATTTCAGAACATTCTCATCATTCCAGAAAGAAGCCTGTACACGTTGGCATTCATTCCCAACTTACCCCTTCCTCCGTCTCCTGGAAACCAGTGATCTACATTCTGTATCTAGAGACTTGCCTATTCTGGCCATTTAATATAAGTGGGATCATACATTGCATGTCCCATACATGGCTTCTGTCCTTTAACATAATATTTTCAACGTTGGCTCATGTTGCAGTGTGTATCAGTGCTTCATTCCTTTTTATTACTAAATAACATTCTATGGTATGGATAATTCATATTTTATTTAAGTATTTATTAGTTGATAGGCATTTGGGTTTTTCTACTTTTAACTGTTAAGAATAATGCTGTTAGAATGTTCATGTACAGGGTTTGTATAAACATATACTTTCAATTCTCTTAGGTGTAAGTCTAGGAGTGAAATTGATAGGTCATATGATAACATCCTGTTCTTGACATTTTCAGAAATTGCTAAACTGCTTTCTAAAATGGCTGCACAATTTTACAATTCCAACAGGAATATTTGAAGCTTTCAATTTATCCACATCTTTCATGTCATATAGTATGTCATTTTTTTATTTTAGTCACTATGGTGATTGTGAAGAGATAGCTCACTGTGAATTTGATTTGCATTTCCCTAATGACTAATAAAATGATATTGAGAATCTTTTCTTGTGATCGTTGGTCATTTGTATATCTTCTTTGAAGAGCTGTCTATTCAAATTATTTACTCATTGTTTAACTGGGTTACTTGCAATTGTCTTTTGGCTAATGAGTTCAGCTAGGAGTGTCCATCTAGATAGAAGTGCAACCTGTTTTTTTCTTGCTACTTTTTCCTTACCAAGTGTATGATTTGCATATATTTTCTCTCATTCTGTAGGTTGTTTTTTACTTTCCTGATTGTGCAGCACAGTTTTTTAAAACATTTTAATCAAACCTAATTGATCTACTTCTTTTGGGTCACTTGGACATTTGATATCTATCATTCATTAAGAAATTATTGCCTAATCCAAGGTCACAACAATTTATAGCTATGTTTTTGTTTTTTCTAAAATTGTACTGTAAATTTTGCATTGACATTTATGTCTATGAGCCATTTTGAGTTATTTCTGCATATGACTTAAGGTGGAGGTTCAGCTCCATTTATTTCTAAGTAAATATCTACTTGTCTCAACACTATTTCTTAAAAAGACTATTTTTCCCCATTTAATTGCCTTGATATCCTTGTTTAAAATCAATTGACCATTATATAATAGTTTATTTCTGGCTTCCAAATTATATTTGACTATATTTATATAGCCTTATACAAGTACCACATTTTCTTGGTTACTGTAGCTTTTCAGCTTTTTAAGTTTTAAAATCAGGTTGTGTGGGTTGTTTAAATATATTCTTCTTTTTCAAGATTGTTCTGGCTATTTTGGGTCCATTGCATTTTCATATTTTTTTCTATATAGATATGTTACTCTGTACAAGAAGATCAGCTGAGATTTTGATAAGGATTGTGTTCAATCTGTAGATTTGTTTTGGATAATTGACATCTTAACAATATTCTTATGATCCATAAATATGGGATGTCTCCAGTTATTTAGGTCTTATTTATTTCAACACTATTTTGTAGTCTTCATTGTGCAAGTCTTGTACTTGTGAAATGTATTATCAAGTGTTTCATCTTTTTAGATATACTGTAAATGTAACTTTTTAAAAATTCATTTTTGATTGTTTATTGCTTGTGTATGGAAATACTATTGGTTTTTGTATATTGATCTTTTATCCTGCAGCCTTACTGAACTCATTTATTAAGTTCCAACAAGTGTTTTATGCTCACTAACATTTTCTGTATATATAAGATCATGTCTTATATATGGACCTATCTGCAAGTAAAGACAGTTTTGATTCTCCATTCCAATATGTATTTATTTTATTGTCTTTTGTTGAATAGAAATGATGAGAGTGGATAACCTTGTCTTGCTCCTGATATCAATATTAGTGTTTATACCAGCATTTCCTGTTTCTTGCCTGTCTCATGATTTTTGTTGAAAAATAGACATTTAAATAGTATAATTTGGCAAGTCTGGAAATCAAAATTCCTCCTTATCTCCAGGATTTGTTAT
>NW_026652299.1:33079066-33080413 GCF_009828535.3 Hylobates moloch
GGGGGCCGGCTGGATGGTGGGGGCTGGCTGGATGGTGGGGGCCAGTTGGGTTGTGGGGGCCAGCTGGATGGTGGGGGCCGGCTGGATGGTGGGGGCCGGTTGGGTTGTGGGGGCTGGTTGGATGGTGGGGGCTGGCTGGATGGTGGGGGCTGGTTGGATTGGGGGAATGAAGGGATGGGAGGGCTCCAGGATGACCCCCAGATTTCCAGTTTGGGTGAATGGCTGATGGCGATGCCTGTAGACCGCAGAAAGAGGAGGGATGCAGGAACTCAGAGAGCCAACCATGCACATTGCTTCCCAACTCCGTGTGGTTACGTCGTGTCGCAGTTGACATTGGCTTTGGTGGGAACATTTACATCACAGAAATAAGCACATGCTGTGAACTGGGCTTTTCTTCCTGGGGGAGCTGGTTGATAAACATTTACCAGCACACCACAGAGTATTAGGGGAAAGATGCTGGCCTCTGGAGACGTGGCATTTGAGGTGTTAATGGGCCACTTTTATAACATGATAGAGGCTTGAGTCCATGGGGAAGGATGCAGGAGAGAACCGCCCCCAACACACCCCCACCAGGAGTGGGGAGGCTCCATAGACTGTGGAAGTGGGAATGGTCAGGAGATGGGATTGAGTGGCTCCCATGAAGTCCTCACTTTTCTCTCTGCTGTGGAGGGGAGGGGCTGCATTCAGGGAGGGAGGTGGGGCCTCAAGGCAGAGGGAGAAATGACTGTAATCACCGTGAGGCTAGATCTCAGCATGAGGCTGGGGATCCCGCACATCTGGGAACAGATGGGGTGTGCAAAGGGCACGGCTGCTGAGGACAGGGCTGTGGCTGGAGAACCCGGTGCTTCCTGAAGCCGAGCCCCACCCTAAAGGACCGAGAGCACAGGCCATGAGAGAGGAATCGAGTAGGGATGCAGAGCCTGGTGGCACTGTCCTGAGAGAGGAGGAGGCTGGGCAGGGCCCAGTGCTGGAGAGGTGCCCTGCATATGGGACCTCTCAGAGGTGTAGAAGAGCTGTGTGCCCAGGTACCCCTGTCTCCTCTCCTTCTCCAGCCCCCAGCCTACTCTCCCAGTGGTCTGTGTCTTTCAGGGATGAGATTTACTGCCAGATCTGCAAGCAGCTCTCGGAGAACTTCAAAACAAGCAGCCTGGCCCGGGGCTGGATCCTGCTCAGCCTCTGCCTCGGCTGCTTCCCACCCTCAGAGAGGTTCATGAAGGTGAGAGGGTTCATGAAGGGAGGGCGGGCAGAGGGCAGGTTCTGGTGAGAGCATAGGTGGCCCCTGGCCCTGGAGCAGGTCCACAGATTCCAGTCCGTGGCCCATTTCTCCTGCTCCTGCAGGCCAGATGG
>NW_026652299.1:33080423-33160813 GCF_009828535.3 Hylobates moloch
TTTTTATTATTATTATATATATTTTTGAGATGGAGTTTCACTCTTATTGCCCAGGCTGGAGTACAATGGCCCGATCTTGGCTCACTGCAACCTCTGCCCGCCAGGTCCAAGCGATTTTCCTGCCTCAGTCTCCCAAGTAGCTGAGATTACAGGCACCCACCACTAGGCCCAGCTAATTTTTGTGTTTTTAGTAGAGAACGGGTTTCACCATGTTGACCAGGCTGGTCTCGAACTCCTGACCTCAGGTGATCCACCTGCCTTGGCCTCCCAAAGTGCTGGGATTACAGGTGTGGGCCACCACGCCCAGCCTCGAAGCTTCTTTAAGTGCTAGTAAATGTAGATTAAAGGAATGAATGGTAGCTAAACAAAAACATTTGAGAAAGAAGACAGAAGGAAAAAGGAAGAAGAGATAGGGGAAAATGGAGGAGACAGGCAGGGGGAGAGAGAGAGAGAGAGAGCTGATTGCTGTAATAATTTTATTAAGAAATATTATCTAGAATAATTAGTATCACCCAATAGAAATATGTTATTTAAGGGGAACACTCAACCCATCAACAATGAAAAGCAGCTAGGACACTCAGACTGATATTCCATATCATAAACTAGGTCAATATATTTTATTAAGATTATTTGATTGATAAGTAGCTTTTCTGTTTAGATTTTGGGGAGCTAGTGCAAAACAAATGCCACTGTTTACTGTCCGTTCAAGCCCTGTGCTCATATGTTTTAATTTTAGTGGAAAAGGGAAAAATGATTCTGGCTCATGACATTCCTCATTTCTACGACAACACTCTCTCAAAGTTCTCATAGTACAATAATACTGTTTTAAAGACCCATTGATCAAATACTTTCATCTGAAACTAAACTAGAAAATATTTACAGAGAACTAAGCCAACTGGTGGTTTTATCCTCATTGTTTTCTTTTCCTTCATCCCTTCGTTTTTTCAAAACCCTACCAAACAGCATACGTACAAAAGAACCATGTCTAATGACAGGTTTTAATTCAAGGAAGACAGAAATTTCCCCTCCCAAATAAACCCCTAAATAATGAAGCCAGTAATTCAATAAAGGAAAGAAAAATAACGTTTTCTTGGAGGAAAGTTGCCTGCTAATGGGGCACCACAGTTTTCAATCTAAGCTGCCCCCAAGCCTTGATAGTGGCCAAGAGGACTGATTTCCCAGAGAGCTTCCAGAAGAGGAGTCGCCAGGCACATTCTCTTTTTTCCCTGTTTTATGATTGTATCTGGTATGGTCACCAGGGAAAGTCAGGCCTTCAGCTAGTTTTGAACTGTGTGAGCTTAGCCCTGTTTCAGCTGAGACAGGCACTGAGAGGCTTAACTGGCTCTCCACCAAGTCCACATCAATCAGTGAATTGTCATGTCTCTCTTTGGCTTTGTCTTAAGCACCTTTTAGAACCGATAAGAAGCAGTCTTTAGAATGTCAGCACAACTGAGGAGTGTAGGTGATCAAACCTCCGGGGAGCATATGACTAAGCTTTCATTTCTGAACAATTGTGATAACAACAATTTCAGAAAGTGCCATTTCTGGAGCTTTTACTTCTCACTCGAATATTTTGCCAAGATTTTACATGCATCTTTATAGCCAGTGATCCTCATTTACAAGAATGATGATCACTATTATCACCATTATTCAGAAGAGGCAACTGAGGCTCAGTCAGGCAGGTTAATCACTGTACCCAGGTTGAATAGGGCACATCCACGGCAGAGCTATAGTATGGAATCGACCTGTCTGCTGAAAATACCCGTGTTTTTAACTGCTATGCAAAACAATGTATTTATTAAAGCAAAGCCATTTTTTAAATCGAATAGGAATATATACATTTATGGTCCATAAAACTTAGAAGTGTTTACCTATTGTTTCTTGAGTTTTGCTCTGGGGTGGAATCAAGGACACTGGCTCTGAGGATGGCCCTCCAGCTCGTTGTCAATCTTATCTGTAGCCACTCCTCCACCCTCTGCCACAACCACCCTCAACCGTTTATATTCCATCACACGTTGTGCCTTTGTTTAAACTGCACCATCTGCCTTAAATGTCTTCCTCCTGTTTCACCAGCCCAAATCCTGCTCATTCCTTACAGTCTGGCTCAATTGTCACCTTCACTCAGAAACTGGGAACTAGAAGAAGGTTGAAGGATGGTTGTTTGAGTTGTGAACTTGGCATATATTTTGGTAAATCTGACACTGGTGTGAGTGAAGTTATACGGCATTACAGAATCCTTGTGTTTGCTAAGTGAGGGCGGACCATTCTGATTTTCTGTATCCACTGTGATTCTCCAAGAACAGAAGAGGATTTCTCTCTAGAGCGGGGAAAGCAGGGCTGCAAAGCTGCCATTCCAACGGCGAAATCTGTAATTTCATTATATGCTAGATAAAATGTAAGCATGAGGGAAGCTGCCATGTTCTTACATATAAATGGGAAAAGTACTAAGAATGTTTAATAAATAAGTCTTTGATCCCTCTTGAAATTGTTGATATTCTGCTCCTCTTTTTGCAGTCTGGGTTTGTTAGAATTACCTGATCAATGGCATATCGGGTTTCTATGCCTTCTATAAGGAAAAGGAATAAGCTATACATGCATCTGTGGGTAATGTATTGGTTATCACATTAGTCAGCTTCAGTGCAGTCATAATCCCTCCAAATCCCAGTGACTTAACCAAAACCACATGCTTGTCGCTTGACTTTGCGCATTAGCAGTAACTCCTCATCTAGGCAGCTCTGCCTGATCAGTCTCATTGGAAGTTGAGAAGCGCTCATTCTGGGGACTAGGCTGAAGGAGCAGCCCTTATTTGAGATATATGGTCCTTGTGGCAGAGGGAAAAGAGTAAGATAGCTAAAGAAAACAATCAATGGTTCTTAAACTTCTGCTTGGAAGTGGAGTGTGCACATATGCACGCTTTGCACTCACCAGATCAAGTCACGTGGCTGAGCCTGATGGCAATGGGGCATGAATATTTATCCCTTCCATTGGAGGTACTGCCAGTCAAATTGCAGAAGTTGAGGACATATAATCTTAAAAGAAGGGCAAGTGGCTAGGCGTAGTGGCTCATGCCTATAATCTCAGCACTTTGGGAGGCCAGAGCAGGTGGATCGCTTGAGCCCAGGAGTTTGAGACCAGCCTAGACAACATAGAGAAACCTTGTGTCTACAAAAAATAAATAAATAAAAAATCAGGCTGGGCATGGTGGCTCACACCTGTAATCCCAGCACTTTGGGAGGCTGAGGCAGGCGGATCACCTGAGGTCCAGAATTCGAGACCAGCCTGACCAACATGGAGAAACCCCGTCTCTACTAAAAATACAAAATTACCTGGGCATGGTGACACATGCCTGTAATCTCAGCTACTTGGGAGGCTGAGGCAGGAGAATGGCTTGAACCTGGAAGGCGGAGGGTGCTGTGAGCCGAGATTGCACCATTGCATTCCAGCCTGGGCAACAGGAGTGAAACTCCGTCTTAAAAAAAAAAAAAAAAAATTAGTTGGGTGTGGTGGCACGTGCCTGTAGTCCCAGCTACTCAGTGGGTTGAGGTTGGAGGATCACTTGAGCCTGGGAGATTGAGGCTGCAGTGAGCCAAGATCGTGCCACTGCACTCCAGCCTGGGTAACAGAGCAAGACCTTGTTTCAAAAAAAAAAAAAAAAGACAAAAGAAGGATCAGTGAGTTGTTGTTAATGGTTATACAGTTGATCATGACCAACTTAGATATAATGGGTGTGATAGCTATTACTGATTATCATAGCCTGAATTGTGTCCCCTCTCCAAAAAAAATTATGTTTGATATCCTAACTCTCAGTGTCTAAGAATGACTGCATTTCAAGATTGGGCCTTTAAAAAAATAAATAAGGTTAAATGAGTTTGTTGGAGTGGGCTCTAATCCAATATAACTGGCGCTCTGATAAGTAGAGGAGATTAGGACACAGACAGGTACAGAGGAAAGACCATGTGAAGGTGCAAGAGAAGATGGCCATCTACTAACCAAGAATAAAGGCCTCAAAACAAAACAAAACAAAGGCCTCAAGGTGTCAACCCTGCTGACACCTTGATCTTGGAGATCTGGCCTCCAGAATTGTGAGAAAATAGATTTCTGTTGCTGAAGCCACCCAGACTGTGGTACTCTGTAATGGCAGCCCTAGCAAAGTATACACTTGAGTAATAAATTAGTAGATTTGATGACATTGATATTTCCATTATTTATTTTATTCAACTAATACCTCTAATAAATATTATTATATTAAACACTCTGGATTAAGTATAGCATGAAACATTCTACATACATTATCTGTTTTATTCTCTCAAGACAATTCTGTCATGTAGATACTACTTTTTTCCACATTTTGCATATGAGAAAATGTCATCAATGGCTAGAAGGGTTTGAGAAACTTGCCTAAGTTGACCTGCAGGTGGGGGGCTGTGGTCTGATCCTCGGTCATCTGATCCCAGAACCAGCTTTCTGCCACCACCATCAAGGGACACTAGGATATTTTGTAGCGTTTATTAAAATCAAGAAAGTTAAGAGTATATAAATATGAGAGGTCCATGATGCCAGTCTTGAGGAGTTCACATTCAAGCTGACAAAACAAGAGAAGAAATAAGTATAATTCTAGAGACGATAAGGTAAATGTCATGTAAAACGCTCTGTCCAGAACTGATATTTATAACTTGGACGAGGGAATTGATGGCACAATTATAAATGTTGCTGAGGATGCAGCTGGAAGAGGGAACATTATTCCTTGGATAACAGACTCAGAATGTTCAAAAAATGATAAAAAACAAAAAACCAGAAACAAAACTACCTTGTCAGGCTGGAATGATTGACCAAATCTAGAGAAATGATGCGCGATGAACAAATAAACTTCCAAGTACAAAAAAAAGCTGGATCAGAACAATAACAAAATAATGTAGCCTGTTGTGTGAACAAAGGTCATTTTAGTTTTATATTAGTCAGCTGTGTCACTCATTGTGGACTGAGTCATTCAACAAACATGTATAGGGTGGCTCCTAGGAGCAAGTGGAAGGAAGTCACTGCTCTCAAGGAGCTGTCAGTCCAGCAGGGAAAGAGAGAAGAGGAAATCATGATCACAGAATCTGATGGGGCCGGGTGCGGTGGCTCACACCTGTAATCCCAGCACTTAGGGAGGCTGAGGTGGGCGGATCACAAGGTCAGGAGATCGAGACCATCCTGGCTAACACAGTGAAACCCCGTCTCTACTAAAAATACAAACAATTAGCCAGGCGTGGTGGCAGGCGCCTGTAGTCCCAGCTACTCGGGAGGCTGAGGCAGGAGAATGGCGTGAACCCGGAAGGCGGAGCTTGCAGTGAGCCGGGATCATGCCACTGTACTCCAGCCTGGGTGACAGAGCAAGATTCCGTTTCAAAAAAAAAAAAAACAAAAAGAATCTGACGGATGCTTTTAGATGAATCTGAATAAAGCATCTCGGTAAATGAGAGAGAAAGCAAGTAACTTTTTATAGGGTCATAATAGGAGTTGAGTTGGAAAGGAGTTTGCTGGGCAGAGAACCAAGTTCATGATAATCTAGGAGGAAGAACCAGTGAGTAAATATTCAACTGTATGCGAAAGCTCTGCCCTGTTTGAAATGGCTAACATTTAAGTTTAAACACTGGCAGAGGCATAGGATGAGGCTAAAATTTTGACTGGGACTGGGTTTTGAAGGGCAGTCCAGTTAGTGCTGCTGAGTTTGGCCTTCCTCTTGTGTGCAACAACAGGATAATAAAGATTTCTAGAGAGGAAACATGACGACATTTGATTTTTTGGAAGGTAATTGTCGCAAGCAATATACAGAAAAGACTGGAGAGTGGAGAGAACAGTTTCAGGCAGATCAGTTAAGGGGCGTTGCACTTTCCCAGTAAGAAAAGTTGCAGCCTGAGGAAAGCAGGCTCTGCTAAAAATACTGATGCTAATGGAACAGCTGTGGCTCTTTCCACTGTCCTGGCTCAAAGTGAAGTTTTGAACTGTTTTGGTTTTTGTTTTTTGTTTTTCCGAAACCACCCAAGTTGAGCTGCTGGTTCTTTCTCCACTACCCAGTCCCGTCAGGCATCCACGGTTCTACCCTTTCTTTTAGGGGTCTTAAAAAGTGCTGGGTTATTGAAAAATATTTATAGTAGAGTTGAGATGGGCTGACTGAAACATCAGGATGTATACAGGTCACATTTCTCCTGGGTGCTCATGGAGTGAGGTGCAAGCAGCGATCAGAGGAAGACCTTCACGGGGGGCAGTGAAGGCAATGCTGGCAGTTCTCCTGGCAGGACGGGGAACAGCACCCCCCTGAACAGTGGTGGACAGACTTCAGCGTGGCTTGGTTCCATCACCTGCCCGACTGCCCTTGGTTTGGCTATAATGGTCTTCTTTAGGGCAGAAACTGAATTCTTTCCAAGTATGATCTCTGCTCTTCTCTGTGTGATCCCTCCAAGCCATGCAGGTCATCCTGACCTCGTTCTTGTCAGGTTCTCTATCATCCTATTGACTCCCTGGAAAACCCCAATCTTAGTTGTTTATTTGTAGGCTAATTTTATACTTTTATCTTTCAAATCTTTGCCTTTTGATTTTCAAAAATTATTCTTTCAAAAATCTTGGTTCTTATAAACTAACAGCTTTCCAAACTATCATCTTTTATGTGGACTTCAAAAAATTGACTCTCTTTGTTTTTCTTTACTTTTTTTTTTGAGACAGAGTTTTGCTCTGGTTGCCCAGGCTGGAGTGCAATGGCACGATCTCTGCTCACTGCAGCCTCTGCCGCCCAGGTTCAAGCGATTCTCCTGCCTCAGCCTCTCGAGTAGCTGGGATTATAGGCATGAGCCACGACGCTGGCTAATTTTTGTGTTTTTAGTAGAGATGGGGTTTCACTAGGTTGGTCAGGCTGGTCTCGAACATCTCACCCAGTGATCCATCCACCTCAGCCTCCCAAAGTGCTGGGATTACAGGCGTGAGCCACTGCACCTGGCTGACTCTTTTTCTTTGTGTTTGAGCTCAATAAACTTTAAACCTCTGTTCTCACATTCCTCCTAAAAATAACTCTTAACAGTTTGCATTCTCTTTGTGTTTGAGCTAAATAAATTTTAAACTTCTGTTCTCTCATTTCCCTTAAACTAAAGATATCTCTAGCAGTTCATATCCCTATATAGAGACATACATGATCAGACAGGTATGGAAAAGAAAAGCACACTAAATTATTTTCTAAATATAATTTATTACAATAATTCTTTTAAAAGCTAACTAAAATTATGATATCCTAGGAGGACAAAAATTACTAAAATGGACTCAAGAAGAAACAGAAAAAAGAGAAGCCTAATTCAAATGATAGAGATGCCCAGTTTTATGCATGTAGCCTTTGAGGATTATGTATAATGCCTATGATTATTTTTTAAATTGCTCTGAAGCATTAGTTTTCAAAATATTGGCTAGGCATGGTGGCTCACTCCTGTAATCCCAGCATTTTGGGGGAGGCCAAGGTGGGCAGATTACTTGAGCTCAGGAGTTCGAGACCAACCTGGCCAATGTGGTGAAAACCCATCTCTACTAAAAATACAAAATTCAGCTGGGTGTGGTGGTGCACGTCTGTAGTCTCAGCTACTTGGGACGCTGAGGCACAAGAATTGCTTGAATCTGGAAAGTGGAGGTTGCAGTCAGCTGAGATTGTGCCACTGCACTCCAGCCTGGGCAACAGAGCAAGACTCTGTCTCAAATAAATAAATATATATATGTACAATAATCACTTGGGGAGTTTATTAAACATATGAATTCCTTTCTCGTCTCTCCCCGTCTTCTTTGGGACTTTGATATAGTAGTTATGGGATGGGATCTGGGAATCTGAATTTTAAACAAATAGATGCTTAGAGAACCATACTGTCCTTAGAGAAACCTGTTCTAAAGCCATAGTCTTTTTAAATATGAAATTTGCACAAAAAATTCATTAGGATGGATTAAAGAAATAGAACTTTAGTTATTTTCCCTAATAAAATAATAAATTTCAGTTTCACTTTAATAGCATTTAACTGCTTGAGCTGGCCCCCTCTCTGAGTTCTTATGTCAAATGGCCAATTCACATGCATGGTCCAACAGATATTCTTTTTTTTTTTTAATTATACTTTTAAGTTTTAGGTACGTGTGCACAACGTGCAGGTTAGTTACATATGTATACATGTGCACAACGTGCAGGTTAGTTACATATGTATACATGCACCATGTTGGTGTGCTGCACCCATTAACTCATCATTTAATATTAGGTATATCTCCTAATGCTATCCCTCCCCCCCTCCCCCCAACACCAACAGGCCCTGGTGTGTGATGTTCCCCTTCCTGTGTCCATGTGTTCTCATTGTTCAATTCCCACCTATGAGTGAGAACATGCGGTGTTTGGTTTTTTGTCCTTGTGATAGTTTGCTGAGAATGATGGTTTCCAGCTTCATCCATGTCCCTACAAAGGACATGAAATCATCATTTTTTATGGCTGCATAGTATTCCATGGTGTATATGTGCCACATTTTCTTAATCCAGTCTATCATTGTTGGACATTTGGATTGGTTCCAAGTCTTTGCTATTGTGAATAGTGTCACAATAAACATATGTGTGCATGTGTCTTTATAGCAGCATGATTTACAATCCTTTGGGAATATACCCAGTAATGGGATGGCTGGGTCAAATGGTATTTCTAGTTCAAGATCCCTGAGGAATCGCCACACTGACTTCCACAATGGTTGAACTAGTTTACAGTCCCACCAACAGTGTAAAAGTGTTCCTACTTCTCCACATCCTCTCCAGCACCTGTTGTTTCCTGACTTTTTAATGATCGCCATTCTAACTGGTGTGAGATGGTATCTCATTGTGGTTTTGATTTGCATTTCTCTGATGGCCAGTGATGATGAACATTTTTTCATATGTCTTTTGGCTGCATAAATGTCTTCTTTTGAGAACTGTCTGTTCATATCCTTTGCCCACTTTTTGATGGGGCTGTTTGTTTTTTTCTTGTAAATTTGTTTGAATTCATTGTAGATTCTGGATATTAGCCCTTTGTCAGATGAGTAGATTGCAAAAATTTTCTCCCATTCTGTAGGTTGCCTCCAACAGATATCCTTGAAAGAAAGTGTAGGTGCCACCTGGTCCCCTCACCAGTGTGTTTGCTCTTTAAACACTGCATGGCAATTTCCAATTATGTGGGTTATACCATATAGTTGTCACTAAAGGAATCCTCACAAAATGAACAAGTGGCATGATTATATTCCTGAAGAGAAGACACAGATTGAAGACAGAGCACTATTAGATGATGCTTTTCCTATTTGTAGTTCAAGGAAAAGATTTCATCAATCACATTACGAGTCAAACACAAGGATGATCTAATCAGGTATGAAAAGCATTGGCTCAGTAATTTTAACTGATCAGAAATGTTACCGGAAAATAGAGATCCATACACAGTATCAGCAATAGCAAACCTTATCTTAATTGGATATTGTACCTGTGAATTAACTAATAAAAGGATGAGGTCGGCCAGGCACGGTGGCTCACACCTGTAATCCCAGCACTTTGGGAGGCTGAAGCAGGCAGATCACGAGGTCAGGAGATCGAGACCATCCTGGCTAACACGGTGAAACCCCGTCTCTACTGAAAATACAAAAAATTAGCCGGGCGTGGTGGCAGGCACCTGTAGTCCCAGCTACTCCGTAGGCTGAGGCAGGAGAATGGCATAAACCCGGGAGGCAGAGCTTGCAGTGAGCGGAGATCACGCCACTGCACTCCAGCCTGGGCGACAGAGCGAGACTCTGTCTCAAAAAAAAAAAAAAAAAAAAAAAAGATGAAGTCTTTAGGATGGTGAGCACTTAAAATCTAAGCATCCAGAATATTATTAAAATAATTTTAATTAGAGATATGATTTGTAAATAAATGAAAATTCACATATTATGGTAATATTTCAACAGCATTTTTTTTGCTGATAAATGTGCATCATTAAACATATTACGTGTCTTCTTTCAACAGCACTATTCGAAGTGTGGTCCATGGGCTTCCTGGCGGTCATGAACTATTTGTTACAAGTTCATGATAAATATGGCAATGAGAGTCAACATTTAGAGACTTTTACAGCAATTTGGTAGAGTAATTTAGTGTCTATTGAATGTAATCATAAAGAAATTAAACTTTTGTTTCGATTGTTTGTGGCTTCTTATTTTACTTTTCTACTAATTTCTTTTTGTTTTGTTTTAACCAAAATAGCAGTACCTGATGGATGGGAAACTGCAAAAAAGGATTTCACACAGATAATTTGAAAAACATTGTTTTAAAGCATAGAAAACAATCCTAATTTAGGTATAATGTATAATATCCTAATTTATTTTATAAATTAGCATAGTCCTGAAATCAAAACCTGACAAATATCCCACAATAAGAAACCTACAATTAGGTTATGAGTAAAATATTAGCAAATCCATCCAGTCTCAAATTAAAACACTAATATGCTATGACCAAGTTGAATTTTGTTTTCTTTTCTTTAACTTTTAAACTGCAGTGATGGTTTAATTATTAATAATGTGTTACTTATGTTATAGTATTGGCTTAAAAGAGACAATAATATAATTACACTGCTAAATATTCATGAAAAATTATTTCATCAAGAAAACAGGATATTAAGCAGTAATGAGTACAACTTTTCATAATCATATGTTTACATAGTAGAAAAAAATCTGAAATATTATAAACTGAAACATTTACAGTGGCTGTTTTTGTTTTGATTTATATTTTCTTCTTTTGTTTATTGCTATGTTCTAAACTTTCAATAATACTTTTTTTTTTTTTTTTTGAGACAGAGTCTCACTCTGTCGCCAGGCTGGAGTGCAACGGTGTGATCTCGGCTCACTGCAACCTCCACCTCCCGGGTTCAAGCGATTCTCCTGCCTCAGCCTCCCGAGTAGCTGGGACTACAGGCGTGTGTCACCACGCCCAGCTAATTTTTGTATTTTTAGTAGAGACGGGGTTTCACCATGTTGAAGAGGTCAAGAGATCATGAGGTCTCCCAAAGTGCTGGAATTACAGGCTTGAGCCATTGCGCCCGACCAGTACTTTTTTTTTTTAAGAGACAGGATCTTGCCCTGTCACCTAGGCTAGAGTACAATGGCATGATTATAGCTAACTGCAACCTTGAAGTCCTGGGCTCAAGTGATCCTCTTATCTCAGCCTCCCAAGTAGCTGGGACTACAGGTGTGTACCACTGCTCCTGGCTAATTTATTTATTTATTTTTTGTAGAGATAGGGTCTTGCTACGTTGCCAAGGCTAATCTCAAACTCACAGCCTTAAGCGAGCCTCCTGCCTTGACCTCCTAAAGTGCTGGGACTAGAAGCGTGAGCCACTGTGCCTGGACTATAACATATATAATTTTATGTAATAAGTTAAAAAATGTATAGTCATTATCGGTATAAAACATTGTGTGTGCCTGGAGTCTAAATTCCTATAAAACACGTAAGGATTTAAAATTACTCACTTACAGGTTTACACGTTTTTCCACTAGCTTGTTTTGGAAGTAATTTTCTCAATGGCTCATTTTAGTTTCATCTTCAGGAATGAGCAATTTGTAATTGACAAAGAAAAGCAACAAAAAAAACCCATTAGCATCTCTCAAACTACTATGCATTACATGCACTTGCATTAACAAAGACAGGCTTTTTGTTCTCTGAAAAGTATCAAGTCTTTTTTTCTCCCCACCCTGTGGCCTTACTTATTTCCCAGGTAACAGGGTGGTAGGTCCAGTCTTCTTCCCTTGAAATTTCCCTCCTCCTGATGGGTCTGCCTTCTAGATAGTTCCTTTGTTTGTTTATATGATTACTCTGAACTTCCCACCCTTCTTTACTGCCTACCTGTCGAATGCTCTTTCTAATAGTTCTAGTCATCGATAATCATCTTTGGGTTTGACTCATAATGTGATTGATGAAATCTTTTTTTCTGAACTACAAATAGGAAAAGCATCATCTTTTTTCTTTGAACACTTAAATCACATGATAGCATTATTTATTATAAAATCACTAATACTCTCTAAATGTCTTGCTGAAATAATTTAGTTCAGTAGTCCCTTTCCTTTCATGTGTATTTAGACTAGATTCCTTAAAGAAATCATAATTTCTTTTAGAAGAATACTTGTCACACACACCAAAAAACAACCCAAAGTGATTGTGTTGCGTGAAAAGAACAAGGTGAGAAATTGTGAATGTATTTAATAGTATTGCATCTTCATTCATTCTCTCAAAAGAATATTTGCTGAATATTTACTATGTGACAGTTACTGCTCTAGGAGCTGGTGATATGGCAATGAACATACACGATGGGATCTTTGCCATCAAGTTGCACGCATGTATACATGCATGTGTATGTGCACATGCATAGACATAGAATAAAACATCAGTCTGCAACAAAACAGATTAAGAAGACAGAGGGTGTATACTGGTTATTCTTCATCTATCTAGATCTATTCTCTGCCCTTTGCTGCTTGGCTCTTCGTGGCTTCTGTTTTCTATTGCTCATGAAGAGTGAATGCTCTGTTCTTTAGGAATACATTGTTGGGCTTTTAGACGGTGGGCCAGGAAGGCAGATCCCATTCTCTGTTATGTGACATTTCATCAGAAGTGAGTGGAGACTTGGAACTAATGGGACTTTTGCAGATTACTGACAGTTCTGGGGACTCAACAAAGATGTCAGTGGTGTGGCATGGTCCATGTTCAGGAGAGGGGTGCCAGCTTTTAAACAAAGGAAACAGTCAAGGGAAGCTGAGATTTATGTTCAGTACAGAAGGCTTTCTGAGGAGGTGCCATGTAAATTGAACTCTCATTGAATTGAGAAAGTGAGTCATTCAAATATCTGAGTGAAGAGTGTTCCAGACAGAGAAAACCACCGTGCAAAGGAAAGTGAGGAGCAGCAAGAAAGCCAATGTGGCTGATAAAGTGACTGAAGGGGTAGTGATAGGAGCTGAGGGTGGAGAGGTGGCCAGAAGCTGGCTACATAGAGTTTTTTAGGCCATATTTTGAAGACTTAACAAAAAATTATGAGTGAGGTTGGAAGGCATTCGAAGGTTTCAACTTTGCGATTTGAAAGTGACAAACTATGACTTACATTTTAAAAAGATAACTGGTGGCTGTGTGGCAAATAGACTGTCAAGGGCAGAAGTGAAAGCCAAGAGGCCTATGACACTAGAAGACTAGGTGACCCAGGACAGAAACTTGTACCGGGGTTGCAAGTGGTGAAGGTCGTGACTGGTCAGATTTAGGAAATATTTTGAAGGTAGAGCTTGCAGGATTTGGTGGATTGAATGTGGAATGTGAGAGAAAAGTGCGAAGTTCAGGATGGCTATAATGATTTTGGCCTGAATAACTGGAAAAATGGAGTTGGTATTTATTGACATGGGGAAAACTATGGGAAGAATTTGGGTGGGAAATTAAAGTTCCATTTTGAACATATTAAATTTGAGTGCATTTCATATATTCAGTGCACGCGGAGAATAGACAGTTGAATATTTGAATCTGAAGTAAAATGGAGAGATTGGTGTTGAAGGTAAGATGTGAAGCTTGTTGCTGAATGTGGCATCTAAAGTCAATTGGGTTGGACGAGATCATTTATAGATGAGCACTGAGCAGGTGTTTTGCTGCATTCTGAGGATGGGAACAGGGCTTCATGGGCACAAGATCTTTGCAATCATGCAAGACCTCTTGCTTAGAAGGGCCCCATGCTTCGTTGAGTGCTCTGCTCTCACTATCTTGAAACTTTTAATAATTTTTGGAATAAGAGCCCTGCATTTTCATTCTGCACTGCACCCTGCAAATTATGTAACAGGTTCTAGTTGGGAACATAAAGATCCAGCCAAAGAGACTGAATGAAGTAGAAGAGCCAATGAAGTAGACTGAAAACCAAGCAAGTGTGAGGAGGTGTCATAAAAGCCGAGGGAGTAAATTGTGTGACAATGGACAGCATGACCCACAGACTCAAAAAGATGCTGCAAGGTCAAATTACCTTAGGACTGAACATCAATCATTGGATTTAGCAACTTGGGTGTGCTTGTTGCCCATGTTGGAGTGGGTTGAAGAGAGAAGAAAAGAAAAAATGTTGAATGTGAACAACTCTTTTTTTTTCTTTTTTTTCTTTCTTCTTTTTTTTTTTTTTTTTTTTTTTTACAGTGGCCCTGCCTCCCACAGCTTTATTTCTTTCAGTTTTGGATGCAAAACAAAAAATTTTAAAGGAAAATGTGACTTCAAAGGAAAGGAACAAATTTCCAAAGACTTGGGGGAGTGAATGCAGAGCCTGGTGCGGATGGACAAAGTCTGCAGACGGAGGGCAGAGGTGGTTGAAGGGGCCAGGGACCTGCAGGCCTCCCCCTGGAACTGGGACTGGTGTCGGTCTGCTGACATCAAGGTCAGCTCCCCCACGGAGCTGACTTCAATAGCCCACAGCTGTGGGGCTTCAGCAGCCACGCCAGCCCAGCCCAGCTCTCGTTACGTTTGGTCCTTCATGCTGAAAAATAAATAATAAAGCCTGTTCCCTGTCTACTGCCTCCCCCAACTGCACAGATGCCAGCCTCTAGGTCTGACTGCCGGAGAGGTAGAAACACTGGCCACCAGCCCGGCATCCCCTCCGGGCCCCCCAGATGGGCTGCCTCAGTCCTCCTCTGAGAGCTGCAGATCCTCCAGCTCGTCCTCAGGCCCCTGGGCCAGCTGCTGCAGCTCCCCAGGGGCCAGCCCTGCCTCTGCATCTGGGTCTCCATCCTCTGAGTTGCTGCTGTCCTCCTTGCCCTCCTCCTCGTCCTCTTCATCCTCTTCCACCCCATGCCGAGTGCTCAGGGGTCCCAGTATCCCTCTCTCCGAGAATCCCTCGATGTCGTCCTCTTCAGAGCTGTTCAGGTCAAAGAGGTCTTTAAATTTCTTCCTGTCCTCATCCTTCCTGTCAGCCACCTTCCTTCGTTTGATCTCAGGGAAGTTCAGGTCTTCCAGCCGCTCTTTGCCACTGATCTCCAGCTGGATCTCCCGGTCACACAGCTTGCGCCAGTGGCTGTAGTACAAGGTCAGGGGGGTACCCTCTTCCTGGGTCAGCTTCTCCCAGGTTTCCACTGCCTGCCGGTCAGAGACACCGAAAGAAACCCTCTGGCAGCGGCTGCAGATGTGTTCCGAGTTCTCCTGAACCTTCCCAAGCAGCTGCTGCACCTGCTGGCAGTAGTTGGCCACCTTGCACTCCCAGAGGAATGACTTCAGCTGCAGGACCACAGGCAGCGCCAGCTCCGGGAAGCTGATGCAGTGTGCCTGGCTGTGCAGGTACTCCAGGGTGAGGTTGTACAGCTGCTCCACCAGGCCGTCCCGGTACACCTTCTCCTGCAGGTTGATATTGGACAGCTTCAGGATCACAGAGAAGCTAATGGGCTTGGAGCTCATGCGCCCCAGCGTCCTGTTGAAGTCGACCTGCTGGAACATCTCCAGGATGAAAGGCAGCACTGGGATGAAGGCCCCCGAGCTCCTGGAGAGCAGTGTCAGGGCACGGATGCAGTGCATTCGCAGTGGATAGAAGCGGGCAGTGGGGATGAGCTTGATACAGCCAATGATGACCTGGGCAAGGGGGTAGACCAAGGGCTGGAGGGCTTCGCTGGGGCCCGCAGTGCTCAGGACCTGGCACCACAGGAAGAGGCAGTGCACGTACTGCCAGTTGCACACAGACTGGTACGTTTCCTTCTTGCGGGTGGTCATGGCATTGCGCAGGTGCATGGTGAGCTGGCAGATGTAGAGGAAGGTGTGCTGGTAGGCCACACCCAGCTCCAGGGCCAGCAGCTCCGTCAGGGTCCGCTGCATGAAACTGATGAAGGGGAGGGCACCAGGCGAGGTGAACTTGCAGTTCCTCACATACGTGATGTACATTTGCTTGAGGACAGGGCCAAGGAAAGTGTCTTTCTTGTGCCCGCAGACTCTGCTGAGGACCAGGAAAGCCAGCACCCGCAGGGACTCCTCCCCTGTGCTCCATACGACCATCATTCTCTTAAGCAGCATGCGGCACTCCTTGGGGAAGGTCAGGAAGCAGGGCACCAGTACGCTGATGTGCCACAGCACGGCCGCCAACACCGTTGTCTCTGCCAGACAGGACACCAGCTGTATGACCAAGCCCACCAGGTACGCCTTGATGTCCACATGGAGCTTCCCCCAGCGCGGGCTGCTGGACGGCTGTAGCATCCTGCTGCTGTCCTTTGCCGCCTTTCCAAACAGCAGCTTCTGGAGACAGCCAATAAGGTCTCTGATGCAGAAGGTGACCAGAGCATTGAACACAGCACTGTCCGTGACCTGGAATTTGTTGGCCTCAGCACTTTCCTGGTCCCCATGGGTGGTGGCCACAGCTGCTTGGAACGCCTGTACCACTTCATGGAACAGCTTTGGAGTGGGGAGTTGCTTTGCTGCCTGCTTCCATCTCTCAACCATGCCGAGGGTCACAGGAATACAATTCTTCTTCCCCTTCAGCCCTCTGGGGACTCTGTCCCCATCTGCCCCCTCCTCCGCTCCATCCTCCTCCTCACTGGCTTCCTCCAGCACATCTGGCAGGGAGTGGAACGGCTCCTCTTCCTCCTCAGAGCTGTCCGAGTCGCTGAAGTTTAGCAGGCTCTGGTCATTCTCCTGCAGGAACTTGTAGAACTCCGGGTCTCTGTCCTTCAGCCGAGAGAGATGATCTTTGTGCTCAGAGGCACGGCCTTTACGCCGGCTGGCCGAGGGGCTCCCGCCCGGCTCATCGGGACTCCAGGCAGCCTCGCGTGCCTCCCGCGTCTCCGCTTCTGGGGAGTTTTTGGACTCGGATTCGGACTCGGAGTCAAAGGCCGAAGCTAGGAACTCGTCCACCGTCAGCTCCGCCAGGCGCCTCTTGCGGCTCCGCGCAGCTGCCGTGAACCAGCCTGCAGCGTGCGCGCCACTTCCGGCCTCAGAATGCCGCGCGGCTGCGCACGCCCACCGCCCAGGCACCGCCCCGTTCCCCGCCCCGCCGCCCCACGCCCAGCCGAGTGGCTCCAGGGTTCTCCGACCGCGGCGCCGGCTGCCTCCGGGCGGGAGGGTGCGTTCGCATGCTCGGTGCTGGCATCCCCGGTGGGGCCCAGATGCGCCTCCCGGTCGGCGCCTGGCTCCGTAGGACGCGGCAACGCCAGTGTCCGCCCCCCGGGAAGAGAGACCAGGAGTCCCGCCACGCCCGCAGCCCACCCGGCGTTCCGAGGGCACGCTGCTGCGAGGACCGCCAGGCTGCGAAGGCGGGGCCTCTATGCAAAGAGCTCCCACAAATCAGCAATAAAAAGCAGAGGGTCCAGTAGAAAACGCGAGTGGCGGTGGGAACCGCACTGATGTCGCTATTTCGACGAAAGACAGGTGACCCGAGGGCCAGGCTGGCTTCGCCTCCGATCCGCGGAGACCGGGCCAGCGCCACGAACACCACGCAGGGTGCTCCCCGTCCACGGCCCTCTGGGTGCCAATGGCGGCTCTTCCGCGGCCTTTCCTGGGGACGCCGCACGGGGTGAAGGCAGTGGGGAGGCCGGCGCCTTCTTTCCCGCTACCAGCCTGACACCTGGGCCCCCGAGCCTGGACAGCCAGACCCCGCGACAGGGGCGCCCCGGGGCGCAGGCGCGGATCCCCCAGACCTGGCGCTGAAGGGGCGAGTGAGGCGGACGCGGGCAGAGTGGCCTCGGGGTCCCATTCGGCCTCTTGGTGCCGCAGGGCCCTGGGGCTCCCTGGAGGAGAGCAAGTTAGAGGATGGGGGGGAGCGGGATGGCTTCCGGGGGAGGAGGAGGGCGGGGCCTGGGGGGCTTCTCGGAGGAGGAGGAGGGCGAGGCCTGGTGGGGGGCTTCCCGGAGGAGAAGGACGCGGGGCCTGGGGAGCTCCTCGGAGGAGGCGGCGGACCCGGGGCGCAGCGCTGGAAGGATGTGCGTCCAACGTCTAGTCCCCAAAGCCTCTCGGGAGGTGGGGCGGGCGGCGCCCAGCGAATGTGAACAACTCTTGCAAGCACTTTTCTTGGAAATGGGAAGCTTAAAATTGTGTAGGAGCTGAGAAAGATAGAGGTTCAAGAGAGGGCTTTTTAAAGATGGAGGTATGTGTTATAAATGAGGGATTAAGTACCCCTTGTGGAGTCCTTAAGGAACATTCCAATAGGCTGTGGAGATGACATTGGGAAGGCATATGAATAAAGGATTTACTGTACTCACAGGTTCCAAAGAGGGAGGCACGACATACCTTGTGGGGCTCACCTGGGCAGAGCACCAACAAAGCGGGCTCAGCCAAGCAGGTGGGGAGCCAAGGGCAAGCAGGTTCCTGTGGACAGTTGCCCTTATTGGGCATCAGGGTGGGGTTCACCAGCAAAGGCAGGAGGGGATATCACGGGTGTGCTTAAATGTCACTAGGCCATGGTCGGGGAGAGCAAGAAGGGGGACTTGTGACAGGGACCAGCCTTGTCACATTGGTTTACCCGGTCATCTGGGAAAGGTGCCCACAGCCTGTTTGTGGAGATATTGAGGAATCAGGAAAATGGGAAGTTTTTAGAAGTTGCAATTCAAGGTGTTACGGTACATCATTTTTCTTGACAATGACTCATTAAAAAAGAAGAAAACACTAATGAGGCAGGAATGGAAATAATACCAGGAGCAAAGTCCTTTTGGAGGAATGGGGAACAGGATCCAGTGCAAAGTCGGGGGTTGGCCCTAGGAGCCAGGGAAAGCCGAGTGCATGGAGACAGATGTCTGTACAGGCCTGCTGCATTTTGTAGAATGATCCATTCTGATTTCTCCTGTATCAAAATTGAAGCCTTCAGCTGAGAGTGAGAAGCAGAGAGGAAATGTTGAGGTTTGAAGAAGAGAAGAATATGGAATGGTCGTCTAGGAGGATGGGCAAGCAAGGAGACCAGAACTGGCAGGCAGCGCAAGGGCTGCTGAATAGCCTGAGCAGTGAAGTGGCTGAAATAGGAACATCAGGTGTCTCTGGTGATTATTTCTTTTTTGTAGTTTCCTGATTTTCCAGATGTTCCCTAATAGGCATATCTTACTTCCACAGTTATCCTTTTTAGACTGTTATAGAGGGGTGAAAAATAGAACATATAACATATGAGAGAGGACTTATGATTTGGGGAAGTGAGTGGGGAATCAGAAAGAGGTAGAAGACCTCATTCTGTTTGCCTATAAAAACAATGCCTGCAATAGATGAAGAGAAGTCCCGTTTTCTGCAGACATGTACAAAATATTTTTGACCTTTTATTCAGGCCAACAAATTTACTCCATTTCCAGGTCTGAGCCACCAGTTGGGTTTCTTCATTGAGTCTGAGTGTTTGATAGGCCAAGTGGTGGAAACTGTTCTCAAGTTCTGAAACTAGGGGAGCCTCCATTCTGGGCTCTGCAGTGGTGAGGTGCACTCTTATCCCTGCCACATTTTAGTGGGAAGCCTGGTGAGGCTCATTCAGGGCCTATGAAAACATCTCTTACACCAGAACCTCACTAATCTTGTAAAGTTTGCTTATTTGTTAAAATGATTAAAAGTAAACATTAGAAGTTGAGGTCCTTGATATCTGTTTTCAGAGTGTTTTAGCCACTCTCTATTTATTATGTCTTAATAGATTTGCCTGAGTTTTTTTTAAATTTCAAATCAAGGTCACTGTTGTGAAAGGGAATTTCAGAGATAATACATTGTTATGAAGGGCCGGGCGCGGTGGCTTACACCTGTAATCCCAACACTTTGGGAGGCCGAGGTGGGTGGATCAGGTCAGGAGTTTGAGACCAGCCTGGCCAACATAATGAAACCCCGTATCTACTAAAAATATAAAATTTAGCTGGGTGTGGTTGTGCACACCTATAATCGCAGCTACTTGGGAGGCTGAGGCAGGAGAATCGCTTGAACCCCGGAGGTGGAGGTTGCAGTGAGCCGGAATCATGCCACAGCACTTCAGCCTGGGCGACAAAGCCAGACTGTGTCTCAAAAATAAATAAATAAATAAGTTCCTCTGAGTTATTTACCCTCATCTTTCTGTTGAAATCTTTATTGGAATCATAAATCTCAGCTTTCAGAACAAGATGTGGGAATTAAATCCTATGACTGTTAAAACACCACATGGAGCTCAGCTGTGTGGACGCAGAGTAACTCTGCGTGGGGTGTGAGGTAGGGTGTGTGTTTGGAACTCTAAGCGTGGCAAGTTGAAGATTTCAGAGACAAGGGAAGCTGCAGAAGTCCTGAGTTTTACACTAGGACAAAAGAGAAGAGATTTTTCTCTTATGATGGAAAGAACATTTAACCCAGCAATATGTATTTAGATGATGTCATACTTTCTTCTTGAAATATACAAACTCTGATGAATTTCTTTCATCTTTAAACTCTTTCATAATGAATCTCTTAAATAATAAATCTTTCTAATGCATTTTCCAGTCTTTGTATTCATACACCAATGTAAATTCTTTTTTTTCTTTTTTTTTTTGAGACAGAGTCTCACTCTGTCGCCCAGGCTGGAGTGCAGTGGCACGATCTCGGCTCACTGCAAGCTCTGCCTCCCTGGTTCAAGCGATTCTCCTGCCTCAGCTTCTTGAGTAGCTGGGACTACAGGTGCCCACCACCACACTCAGCTAATTTTTAGTAGAGTCGGGGTTTCACCGTGTTGGCCAGGATGGTCTCGATCTCCTGGCCTCGTGATCCACAGACCTTGGCCTCCCAAAGTGCTGGGATTACAGGCATGAGCCACCACACCCGGCTGTAAATTCTTAAAAAGACAGCATTTTTATTCTAAGTTCATGTGTTATTACTGTTGGAAACAAAGACACAGTAGATAAGGAGTATTGCATGAGCACTGGATCTGAGTTGAAAACTATGCTTGGAAGACGCTAACAGAACTATCTTTAAGTCCGTTGAAGGGAATTATTTGCAGCCAGGCATTTTTTTCCCTGCAGTAATATCTATGACTTCTTAGTAAATGGTCTGAAGTGGTAAGGTAGGAACTTCAGTTATTGTAGGTGAAAACCTCAAGCTATGGCTGGACATGGTGGCACATGCCTGTAGCCTGTACTCAGGAGGCTGAGGCGGGAGGATCTCTTGAGTTGAGGAGTTTGACACCATAGTGCACTATGATCACTCCTATGAATGGCCATGGCACTCCAGCCCGGGCAACATAGTGAGACCCCAACTCTAAAAAAAATTGAAAATTAAAAACTTTCAGATATGCTTAGAAGCAGATTTTTCAAATCCCATGGGGAAAGGCTTTAAGAACAGTATGATCAGTAACCAGCTAAACAATGATTAAAGCATCGTCTTTAGAAGGTGATGAACTAAAGGAATCTAAATCTTATTGCCTGAAACTCTTTGCAGTCAGGCAGCTTAATTGGGTGTCTTTGAGAAAATTATTGTCTCATTTATCATATTTGTGCAATGAAAATAATACCTACATTGTATGCTTGTGGAATTTAAATAACAAAATATTTTATATATCTGCATATCTCCTGGATATAGTACAAGTTTAAAACATTGTAGTTTATTATCAGTTTCCTGAGAGATGGCACCAGTGGCAAAACGGTCACCAAAGCTATTCCTTTAGAATTAGAGGACAGTCTCCACTTCATGGACAACATGTGAGTCTAAGCACCCATAGCATCCGTCAGCCTGTCCTCTCTCCTTTTTTAAAGAGCAAAACAGGAATTCTGTTGCGATTGAAGGACTTTCTGTCCATCCCTGGAATCCTAGATGCTTTGAGATACCTGCATAGAAGTTGCAGACTTTTCAAACACTGATGGAATAAAATACTGTCATTGCCTCTCTTTTTTCATAGCCAGCATAGAAGACTGATCTTTTGTGGGGGGGATTGGGTGGGTGGCAACCTCATCCCAGGATGGGGCTACGTAAGTCGTAGAAGACTTTGCCAATCCAGGTAGGTTGTAAGTTTAGGCTTTGCGTGGCTGGTCAGGGAGTCAGTCACTGGCTTGACTCTGACCTTCCAGGGGCCTGGCAGTTGAAGAGGATCTCAGGGTGATCAGGTAGAGAACTGCAGAAGGTGAGAGTCAAATTAGCCTCTTCTAGACTTATTATAGTCCCCTAAAGCATTAATGACCTTTTTGCCTAAAGCCGATACATGGACATTTTTAGTTCATTGACCTTCAAATAATTACAGTTGTTTGGAAAGCTATTGGTCATAGAAACTGGTAGTACTTCCAAACTTTTCAGTGATGTTTATCATCTTTTTTTTTTTTTTTTTTTTTTGAGATGGGGTTTTGCTCTTGTTGCCCAGGCTGGAGTGCAATGGCGCGATCTTGGCTCACCACAACCTCTGCCTCCTAGGTTCAAGCAATTCTCCTGCTTCAGCCTCTGGAGTAGCTGGGATTACAGGCATGCGCTACCACTCCCGGCTAATATTTTATTTTTAGTAGAGATGGGGTTTCTCCATGTTGGTCAGGTTGGTCTCGAACTCCCAACATCAGGTAATCTGTCCGCCTCAGCCTCCCAAAGTGCTAGGATTACAGGCGTGAGCCACCACGCCTGGCTGATGTTTATCATCTTAATAGCATCTATCCTTTAATCCTGCACGCACACTCCAAAAAAGTTAACTAAAAGAGACAATGATTAATTTTATATTCTGATGTTTTCTTATGAACACATTTGTGGCCACTTTAGTGTCCAGCAAAGCATTTCTTTGGCGAGTGATTTAAGGAGGGGTGGAAAGTGGAATGGAAGAAGTCTCTGGAAAGTCTTTAACACTGAGGCGTATTTTCTCCCTGTTTGACTCCAAGGAATTTCCACTCATGGAATCTGGCCTACTATAAATAACTTTTTCCTTTTGTACTTGATTCAACTTAATAAATTATGTTAACCAGCTATGCTGAATGATGAGCCTTCCTCAAACCACAGAACAAAAGACTTCATCGTTGAAGCTCTAAAAGAGCAGGAATCTATCTATTCCAATTCTCTTCTGCTGGGCACCATCTTCTAGCTCTGCTGCAGTCTCTCATTCATAATTCTTCCCCTAGACCAAGTTCTTCTTTTTTACTGACCTCTAGGACACCTGGCATGCATTCCTCTTCTGACTGCCTTTGTTGTCTGAATGCCGAAATAACATCACTGAACTAACCTCTCCTAAAGAAGACATTTGTCATCAGAGGGAAATCCTCAGTGAGGATTAACCTGTCTTTAAAAGATCGTGAGTAACTGGCATATGAGATGGCATGAGGCTAAGAAGTGTTCCTTTGAGGTAGGCCCACAATGGTCTGTGTGCTTGTCTCTCCGATCATATCACCAATTATCAAATCCTGGTGCACCATCGCATCCCATATTTCACACATCTGATTTTTCTTAAATAATTATACTGTTCCTTTGTGAGGATTAACCCATCTTTAAAAGATCACGTGTAAATCAGCACAATCTGAAAGATTCAGAGTTTTTTTACCTTTCTCTCGGCTGGGCACAATGATTACCATCTCCAGCCTTGTTCTTCACAGTCATTCAATCGTGGTCCTTGCAGTTTTGCTTCACTCCATATATACCATTTCATTTCCCTTCCCACAGTCACTTCCTAGAACAGATATATAGGGAGGCCCTGCTTTGCATGCTAATGAGGGACCACAGAAATGACTGCAAACAGAAAATGGAACACGATCTCGTGCATCAAAGGGGAACGTTCCGACTGTTCTGTGACTTTTAAAAATATTTTGTCAAAACAGTAAAAACTATTGTAGGTTATACATGTACAGGAACATTTTCAAAAATGCTAAAATTAATATTTATTATACTGTAATTTAAAACATCAGAAACACGAATCAATATTTTATTTCTTTGTAAAAATCTTATGGAGTATAGTTTGAAGGACGCTGGCCCTCCTCTTCTCGTAGTACTTACAGTGCAGAGTGAGCTATACCTTGACAAACGGTCATTCTCCTGCCTAAGTTTGAATCAGCTTCCAACTATTTATTCTTTGTGCTTTCAATGTCATGAAATATCTCTGATAATTCCTTTAATGTGAGCTTTGTTTGTTTTGTTTTGCCAGTGTCACTTTCCTGGGACATCTTTATCCTAAAATGAATGAACACGTCTGTTTTCATTTATGTTGTTAAGTCTGCCTTCCCTAAGTTCCTCAGGAATGCCTCAAACAGTGGCAAATTACCTCTGATAGCTATTTCTTCCATAACTCCATTTACACTCAATTTGAATTTCACTTTCAGAGTATATTAGTCAGCGTTCTCCAGAAAACAGTATATGCACACACAGAGAGACATAAATATTTATTTCATCTTATATATATGAAGATTTATAAGATATATAAAGATTTATATAGGTATATATGAAGACTTATTTTATTATGGAAATTGGCTTACACAATTAGAGAGGCTGAGAAGTTCCACCATCTGCATTCTGGAGAACCAAGAAAACCAGTGGAATAATTCAGTCCAAAGTCCAAGTCCAAAGGCTGGAGAACCACAGTGCCAGTGTCGAAGTGCTGGAGAAGATGGATGTCCCAGCTCAAACAGAGGGAGTAAATTTGCCCTTCCTCCACCTTCTTGTTCTATCAGATGATGCCCACATTGGTGAGGGTGATCTGATCTTTACTCAGTCTACTCATTTACCTGATAATGTCTTCTGCAAACACCCTCACAGACACACCAGAACGAATGTTTTACCAGCTGTCTGGACATTCCTTAGCTTAGCCAAGTTGATGCATAAAATTAACTAGCATTCAGAGTTCTCTATTTTCGTTTATTTGCTGTGCTTTTATCTTTGTGACACTTCACTGTTGGCCAATTTTCTCTTTTGATTAGACATTTTTGAAAATGTTATGCAGGTTTATCACTGGAAGAAAAGGAAAAAACACAGCTACATGGTTTGCTGCCAGTGTGTGAATTGAATAAAAGATGTAGGGCCAGGCGCTGTGGCTCACACCCGTAATCCCAGCACTTTGGGAGGCCAATGCGGGTGGATCACGAGGTGAAGAGATCGAGACCATCCTGCCCAACATGGTGAAACTCTGTCTCTACTAAAAATACAAAAATTAGCTGGGCATGGTGGCACCTGCCTGCAGTCCCAGCTACTCGGGAGGCTGAGGCAGGAGAATCACTTGAACCCGGGAGGCAGAGGTTGAGTGAGCCGAGATCGCGCCACTGCACTCCAGCCTGGTGACAGAGTGAGACACAAGACTCCATCTCAAAAAAAAAAAAAAAAAAAAAAAAAAAAGATGTGGTGACCAATCACCAATAGATATTGAAAGAAGTGACATGATTGGTCACTGATCATAATGCACCTCTGGTATATATGTAGCAATTTATGGGTTGAAGGTCTAGCAGCGAAGTTTCTCCTTTATGCAACTATTCATAGTTAATAGACCATAGCAACTGATATCAGAACTATGTTGTTGGGGGACTGGTGTCATTGGACTAAACTGTGGTAACTGAAATCTGTGTAACATTGGAGCTGTGCTAAGCAAGGATGGACTGATTATTACTAGGACAACTTTCTGGCTTCTCTTTTTATTTTTAGTGCATCTAATTCATCTGACATTTAATCGATCCAGATTTTCTTCCAGGATGATTAATACCTTAGTCATCTAACCACTCAAGGACCTCACAATATCTTACATGTAGTTTTCACCTAAACTAGGGTATAACAATTATAACCATCTTCGTGGTCATCCTAAGCATGTATACTGCAGTTATATCCTAAGATTTAATCACTATTAAGCTCCAGGGAGTAATAGGTGTTCTTTAGCCCTCTGCAGGATTAGAGAATTGAGGCTGCTTTGTTACTGTTGTTGTTCACAATAAACTTCCATGGGAAGTGAGTTACAATACTCTAGACCTTTATCAATCCTGAACTTTCTGGGCATCTCGTCTGAGTGATATATCTTCAGTAAAGTGTATCCTAAGAGCTGTCCTTTCTGTTTCCTTGGCTTCACAAGCTTGCTCTCCAAATGTCCCCACATCTGGGAGACTGACTACCTCCCAAGTTGGAACACAGAGCTTTCAAGCTTGTTGCTTTGTAGGTGACACCAACAGAGGTACTTCTGCCTGATGTTCTATCTGCTAACTCCCAAATCAGAGTCTGGAAAGAGTAATCTTGCCTTGCTTATTTAGTCAAGGATACCCCTCTTCTTGGCACTGCTATAGAGGGATGTAAATGCCTCTTCTTCACAGTTGACTTCAGTAGCTGGGAAATACGACAATATCTCTAAATTTTTATTTGTATGTAACACAAAACTCCTGCAAAAGAATAAGAGATAAACAGGCAGAGGCTGTTCTGCCTTTTTATTCTGAGCCCCCAAAGAAAAACCTGTAGTGTCATGCTGGGCAGAATTTTGTAACTATTTTGACCAATACAGTATAATGGAAGTAATGCCATGGTGTCCTCCAAGCTAGATGGTAAGAACGCCTTGCACTTCTGCCTTGCCTACTTAGGACATTTGTTCTTAGAACCCATCTGCTATACATGCTGTGAGGAGGATAGAATAACCCGTGTGCAGAGGCAGTTTGGCCAGTAGTCCCTCTGAGGTCCCAGCCAATAATCAGCATCAACTACCAGGCATGTGAATGAAGATACACACAGGTGATTCCTGTCCCCGGCTGCTGTAACACCTAAACTTTGAGTCTTCCAAGCAAATGCCCCAGCTGTGGCATAGCAGACATATAAGCAGTCTGCCATGTGTCCAGACTAAACTCCTGACCCATAAAATCTGGGAATCCAAATGTTGTTATTTTAATACAATTGTATGGCATTGAGATTGGGGTGGTTTGTTATGCAGCAATTATAACTGGAACAAGAATTTGACCCTGTAAGACACTTGAAATTATATGAGTTATGACATCAGTAAAGTATCTTTTCTTATCTATACTTTCTATCGTAACCACAATGCATATGGATAATTTGTGGAGTCAATAAGGACATGGTGAAGGACTGATTCCATGTGGCTGGGAGAGGGAAGGGTGTGCTGCATAGATTTCATGTCCTTAGATGCTAGTGAGAAGAGGCTGTAACACATTAATCACTCCCTTCTCTCACTCATATAATGGTAGCACTAGTAGCACATTATCTTTTCTTGTGAAAGTGTTGCATTAAGAAATTTCTTTTGGAGTAGCCCCCAAACTGTAACAGAATGTGACGTGATAATTTCCCACCCTCTTCAAGTACTGCCAAGATGTAGAAGTCTCCTTACTCCTTGTAGACAAATGGTTGATCCTTGGAGGGGCCTATTTGAATTTTTTTTTGTTTTGTTAGTCTTTTTTTTTTTTTTTTTCTGAGACAGGGTCTCACTCTGTTGCCCAGGCTGTAGTGCAGTAATGCAACCACAGCTCACTGATGCCTCCACCTTCCAGGCTCAGATCCTCCCACTCAGCCTCCTGGGTAGCTGGGAATACAGGCATGCACCACAAAGTCTGGCTAATTTTTTGTAGTTTTTCATAGAGATGAGGTTTCCCCATGTTGCCCAGGCTGGTCTCGAACTCCTGGGCTCAAGCTGTCCACCCACTTCAGCCTCGCAAAGTGAGCCACCTTTCATCTCCCCGTCTCATCTTATGACTCTGTGCTTGAACTAGTGTATTTAAAGATTAAGGACCTTTCTGACCAATGTCAAATGAGCCATCCAGATGGTTCTGGCTCTCAGAAAGATCAGAGGCAGTCTGAATAGCAAGTAAGGATCAAGTCAACCACCAGTTCACCAAGGAAAGCCAAAACATTGGTGTCAAGGAATAAGCCAATTGCTGACATAAGTACCTGCTGCCCCAGAAGTTACTTGTTTCAACTATTTGAGTTCAGCACATCATTGCAATTCTAAATACTTAAGTTATCTTCAGCAAGTGAATGCAACTTATAACTTATTCTTCCATCCTCGGGGAGGTGGGGGAACCATTTGCCATTTTCAGAGTAGATTCATCTGAGTTAGAAGGAAACCCCCATAACATCAACAGAAAGCAAATTCTATAGTCAAGTCTCTCAACCATTAAATTTTAGGATTATATTCTAGTGGTACTTCCTAGAAAAATGAAAGAAGTAAAGTTTCACCTATGAGATAAATTAGAGGACAAAGTGTTACTTCATGTCTTCTTGCAATCTTGGCCGGGCGCGGTGGCTCACGCTTTGTAATCCCAGCACTTTGGGAGGCCGAGGCGGGCGGATCAGGAGGTCAGGAGATCGACACCATCCTGGCTAACAAGGTGAAACCTCGTTTCTACTAAAAACACAAAAAAATTAGCCGGGCGCGGTGGCGGGCCCCTGTAGTCCCAGCTACTCCGGAGGTTGAGGCAGGAGAATGGCGTGAACCCAGGAGGCAGAGCTTTCAGTGAGCCGAGATCGCGCCACTGCATTCCAGCCTGGGCGACAGCGAGACTCCGTCTCAAAAAAAAATAATTAAAAATAAAAATAAAGCTAGCTTCCTAGCTTCCTTCCTTCCTTCCTTCCTTCCTTCCTTCCGTCTGGGAAGTGAGGAGCGCCTCTGCCCGGCCACCCATCGTCTGGGAAGTGAGGAGCGCCTCTGCCCGGCCGCCTCGTCTGGGAAGAGAGGAGCGCCTCTGCCCGGCCGCCCCGTCCGGGAAGAAGTGAGGAGCGCCTCTGCCCGGCCGCCCCGTCTGGGAAGTGAGGAGGGCCTCTGCCCGGCCGCCCCGTCTGGGAAGTGAGGAGCGCCTCTGCCTGACCACCCATCGTCTGGGAAGTGAGGAGCGCCTCTGCCCAGCCACCCATCTTCTGGGAAGTGAGGAGTGCCTCTGCCTGGCCGCCCCGTCTGGGAAGTGAGGAGCGCCTCTGCCCGGCCGCCCCGTCTGGGAAGAAATGAGGAGCACCTCTGTCCGGCCGCCCCATCTGGGAAGAAGTGAGGAGCGTCTCTGCCTGGGTGCCCCGTCTGGGAAGTGAGGAGCACCTCTGCCCGGCTGCCCCGTCTGGGATGTGGGGAGCACCTCTGCCCGACCGCCTCGTCTGGGAGGTCTACCACGGAGGCCAGAAGCAATGTGGGGGCTGGACGTGGTGGCTCACGCCTGTGGTCCCGGCACTCTGGGGGGCCGAGGCGGGTTGATCACTTCAGGCTGGGAGTTCGAGACCAGCCTGGCCAACATGGCGAAACATATGAAAAATACAACAGACAAACCAACCAACCAACTCAGTGACAACAGAACAGGTCTACCCTGGAGTCATACTCTAAGTTTTTCTATTTTCCTCCCTTTCTGATCCTTTATCCCACTTTCTTTTTCTTCCTCTTCCTTCTCCTTCTTCTTTGTCAAATAGAGGATTGAGCTATTATCACTGATCCATATAAAGTCCCTCTCTCATTTATTTTAATTCCCACCCCCCATTTCTATTCCCCGACTTCCCATGTGCAACCTTCCTAATATGTTTGATATGCATCTTTTTGTTTGTATGTATTTTTAGAAAATGTTTGTTTTGTGTGCAAAAATAAATAAATAAATAAATAAAAATTAAAAAAATAAAAATAAAAAAGTTTTCTTGACCATCTTGGGATGAAATAGCTGGAGATTAAAGGAAGAAATGGCCGCCGGGCACAGTGGCTCACGCCTATAATCCCAGCACTTTGCGAGGCCGAGGTGGACAGATCCCGAGGTCAGGAGGTTGAGACCATCCTGGCCAACATGGTGAAACCCCATCTCTACTAAAAATACAAAAATTAGCTGGGCATGGTGGCATGTGCCTGTAATCCCAGCTACTCGGGAGGCTGAGGCAGGAGAATTGCTTGAACTAGGGAGTCAGAGGTTGCCCTGAGCTGAGATCGCACTACTGCACGCCAGCCTGGTGACAGAGTGACGCTCCATCTTAAAAAAAAAAAAAAAGCAGGGGCGGGGGAAGAAATGGCAAGGTTCTGGGAGGAATAAAAAGAGAAAAACAAAACAAAAGAAAGAAAATAACCAGAATTATATCTTTGTTAAGTGAGGGGCCAAAACCAGAAAGCTTTAGTGTTTTGGCAGCAAGCATTGCCTTTACAACATAAAATGTCATTGCAATCATATGGTATCAGTAACAAATGAATTACGGCCAGAACACCTAGAACCTGTTCTTCTAGACTTTAGTTGTGAGTTCTCCTTCTCACAAATCTCAAATGCATGTCCATTCTGAACACTGGCTGGTTTTTTGACCCTTTTTGCTGACCTGAAAGGGTTATATAGCTAGAGAAAGACTGAAACTATTGCCTGGAACATCCCTCAGAGTGGCCAAAATATTTCCTTTATGATCATAAAGCAATTCCAATTCACATTGCTTTCTGTAATAGAGCTTTCCTTCCCTTCCTTCCTTCCTTCCTTCCTTCCTTCCTTCCTTCCTTTCTTCCTTTCTTTCTTTTTGACAGAGTCTCACTCTGTCGACTAGGCTTGAGTACAGTGGCACTATCTTGGCTCATTGCAACCTCCATCTCCCGGGTTCAAGTGATTCTCCTGCCTCAGCCTCCCAAGTAACTGGGATTACAGGTGCACGCCACCATGCCCGGCTTGATTTGGGGGTTTTTAGTAGAGACGGGGTTTCACTATGTTGGCAGGCTGGTCTCGAACTCCTGACCTCAGATGATCCACCTGCCTCAGCCACCCAAAGTGCTGGGATTACAGGCATGAGACAGGCATAAGCCAGTGCCCGGCCTTTAATAGATCTTTGTGGACTCTGAGTTCTGCAGTATTTTCCTGTATGATTATTTTCAATTTCTGTTTCAAGACTTGAGTTAGGCTCTTTCAATAAGGCCCAAACACACTACCAATTAATAGCGTTATGCTGAGCTTCTGATTTAAACTTTGGTCCCAGAACCCAGAAATGGGAGCCCACGTCTATTATCTATCTCATTTTTAGTGGTCTTTGTGGTCTGCATGGTGAAGATGTAAAAGTTTTAACTAAGATGTAGGAATGGAGAAAAGAAAACCAGGAGAGGACTTGCTTACATTCTAAAAAGTGGGTTGTAGGGGAAGAGGAAGCAAAGCTGAGACTTCTGAGTAACTGGACTTATGCTAAGATGCCTAACTGAGGTGGGGGATGATTTAGTTTTGGAAGGTTACACGCTAAACTAAAGAAAAAAAAAGTATTGAAGTGAGACAAACATCTAAAAACTTTATAATATCTTAATTTGATTTTTTAAAAATTATACTTTAAGTTCTGGGATAAATGTGCAGAATGTGCAGGTTTGTTACATAGGTATACATGTGCCATGGTGGTTTGCTGCATCCATCAACCCATCATCTACATTAGGTATTTCTCCTAATGCTATCCCTCCCCTAGCCCCCCACCCCCTGACAGGCCCCAGTGTGTGATGTTCCCCTCCCTGTGTCCATGTGTTCTCATTGTTCACCTCCCACTTATGAGTGAGAACATGTGGTATTTGGTTTTCTGTTCCTGTGTTAGTTTGCTGAGAATGATGGTTTCCAGCTTCATCCATGTCCCTGTAAAGGACATGAACTCATCCTTTTTAATGGCTGCATAGTATTCCATGGTGTATATGTGCCACATTTTCTTTATCCAGTCTATCATTGATGGGCATTTGGGTTGGTTCCAACTCTTTGCTACTGTAAATAATGCTGCAATAAACAAACGTGCATGTGTCCTTATAGTAGAATGATTTATAATCCTTTGGAAATTTAAATCCTTATAATCCCAGTAATGGGATGGCTCGGTCAAATGGTATTTCTTGTTCTAGATCCTTGAGGAATCGCCACACTGTCTTCTACAATGGTTGAACTAATTTACAGCCTCACCAACACTGTAAAAGTGTTCCTATTTCTCCACATCCTCTCCAACATCTGTTGTTTTCTGACTTTTTAATGATCGCCATTCTAACTGACGTGATATGGTATCTCATTGTGGTTTTGATTTTTTAAAGAATTCTACATTAAACATCTTGATGAATTACTAAAGGAATTTCTGTTGGTAAGATAAAAAGCATGACTACTTTCATGGAGAGTATTCAGTACTGTTCTGGCTTTATTCCCAGTGCAATATGACAAGAAAATATAAAATATATATACTAGAATTAAACATCAATTACACAGCCACTGATTTAATTTTCAGAAAATGAAATTAAAAACTAATAAAAACAATGAGTTGAGGACAGATAAAAGATAAAATGAAACTCAAAAGAATTCTCATGAATCAAACTGAATCAAATTGAATTTGTACAAGCAAAAAGTTTCTATTCACATTGAAAACTCTAAAATATCTTGATATACACTGAGAAAAAGTGAGTATTCCTTATGCAGATGAATCTACAGAATGTTACTTGGACTACAAGAGTTAATTAATGGAGAGACATCATCTGACTAGATGAGAATATCCAGCATTATTTATATGTTGATTATCTCAGCCTCCTCCAAACTAAATATGTTTAATAAAATTTTAATCAAATTATTGTTTTTTTTTTTGGAACGTCAGTGCTTGACTTCAGATTTCTTTTGGAAGAAAAATGTATATGAATACCTTTTTTTTTTTTTTTTTTTTTTGAGACAGAGTCTCGCTCTGTCACCCAGGCTGGAGTGCAGTGGCGCGATCTCGGCTCACTGCAAGCTCCGCCTCCCGGGTTCACGCCATTCTCCTGCCTCAGCCTCTCCGAGTAGCTGGGACTACAGGCGCCCGCCACCACGCCCGGCTAATTTTTTGTATTTTTAGTAGAGACGGGGTCTCACCGTGGTCTCGATCTCCTGACCTCGTGATCCGCCCGCCTCGGCCTCCCAAAGTGCTGGGATTACAAGCGTAAGCCACTGCGCCCGGCCTATGAATACCTTATATTCGATAAGAATGTGAAAAGATTTGCTCTACTATGTATCAAAAAATGTAAAGCTAATCAAAACAAAATTAAGGGAAAGGCTATATTATAAATTTTGATTAAAATCATTATAAAAAGCTTCTTTAATGGAATAGTAGGCAAAGCATTTCAACAGACAAGTCACAAAAAAAGAAAGAAAAGTAGGCTCTTCAAATGAAAAGCTGCTCAACTTTCTTCCCACAACAAAGGTGTGAAAAAGATAATTAGGGTTTGATCATTAGTTCTTTTGTTTTGTTTTGTTGGTTTCTCTTTTACATGTAAGAGGTTTAACAATTTGACACCCAGTGTCTTTAAGACAGAAATGTCACTTAGGTCAGTGGTAATGTAATTTCGGAGGAACAAACATTGGGCTGTATCTATAAAGTGTTCTTAGTTTTTTTGTTTGTTTGAGATGGAGTTTCACTTGTGTTGTCCAGGCTGGAGTGCAATGGCACGATCTTGGCTCACTACAACCTCCGCCTCCCGGTTTCAAGCGATTCTCCTGCCTCAGCCTCCCCAGTAGCAGGGATTATAGGTGCACACCACCATGCCTGCCTAATTTTTGTATTTTTAGTAGAGATGGCTTCACCATGTTGGCCAGGCTGGTCTCGAACTCCTGACCTCAAGGTGATCTGCCTGCCTTGGCCTCCCACAGTGCTGGGATTACAGGCGTGAGCAACCGTGCCTGGCCAAAAGTGTTCTTAGTTTTTGACCTAGCATTCCACCTGTAGAATTTTTTTTCTACAAAATAGACATATAAAAAGATCAAAGATAGGCTGGGCACAGTGGCTTATGCCTGTAATCCCAGCACTTTGGGAGGCTGAGGTGGGCAGATCACCTGAGATCAGGGGTTTGAGACCAGCTTGACCAACATGGAGAAACCCCATCTCTACTAAAAATACAAAATTAGCTGGGAGTGGTGGCGCATGCCTGCAATCCAAGCTACTTGGGAGGCTGAGGCAGGAGAATAGCTTGAACCCAAGAGGCAGAGGTTGTGGTGAGCTGAGATTGTGCCATTGCACTCCAGCCTGGACAACAAGAGCGAAACTCCACAAAAAAAAAAAAAAAGATATATTGCACAATGTTCACTGCTATATAGTGTACAATATCAAAAATTGGAAACTAACTTGTATGTGATCATTTATTTCAGTTATGAGTGGTAGAAAAACCATTGTAGCTCTTGTCAAAACCTGGATAGGCAGTCCAAGGTAAATATAACACTTGATTTTATCAGGGCCCGGGTTCCTTCTGCTTGTGGCCACTGTATGAGCTGCAACCCCAAGGTGGAAGATGGCAGTATGCGTTTATACGCAGCAATGAGGAAGGGAGATAGGAAAGCAAAGTGTGTCCCTTTAGGAAAGATCTTGGAATCTGCCATGCCATATTTCTACTACATCCTGTTATTAAGAACTTAGGAACATGATCACGCCTTTATTGGTAGTCTTTATTCTGGGCAGCCATCTGCCCAGCTTAAAATGTGGAGGGTCCATTACCATAGAGGAAAGGGAGAATGAATTTTAGCAAACAACTAGTGGTTTCTGCCACATGACTAAATGACCAACAGGGAAACATATTACAAGACATCATACAATTAAATTCTATTCAGTTGTTACAGACTCAAGCAACTCTACATGAATTGGCATGTGAACTTCTTGCAAAACAGGGTGTTTATTAAACAGTTTTTAAAAAGGGTGCAAAAAGCCGGCATATGCCCACCAAAAGACATGTAAAAATGCTTATTCCCTTATTATTTGTAATATCCCAAATTTTGAAATGCCACAAATATTCACCAGAAGTACAATGGATAAGTAAAGTGTAGCATATTTATCTAGTAAAATACCATAGGTTATGGGAATGAACAAAGTGTTGCCAGATACAATAATATGGATGACTTCTAATGTGCAGCAAAAAGAAGACAGGCACAGAACATATAATTTACAATCCCACTTACATAAAGTTTAAAAACAAGTAAAATTAACCTACAGTGCTAGAAAGCAGAATAAAGTCAAGGAATGCTAGTGTCAGGAAAGGAGAAAGCAGCCTTCTGAGGGGATTCTGAGGGGCTGCTAATGTTCTATTTCTAGAACTGGGTGTTGGTTTTTGGCGCATATTCACTTTGTAAAAATTCATCAAGTTACATGCTTGTGATTTGTGCAATTTGTTGTATGGATGTTAAACTTCAGTATGATTGCAGAAGCCTAGCTTATCTAACTGAGGCACTGACAGTAATTCTCAAAATGGTAGGTGGGCTCTCGTGCCTGGACAGATGTCCTCACTGCAAGCTGGCACGCAGGGACCAGGTGAGTGGCTTCTGATCACCAAGGGCAGCTGTGTCACCTGGACACGAGGGCAGACCCCAGATGAGAGTATCGGTAGGACAACACTGTCTTACTTCCTGCAGTTCTGTGCTTGCAGCCACAGAAATTGATGGGGATGCTTCCAGCTTCAGTGCTTTTGTTTCTTGCTCACTAGCTGAGCTGGTCTCTAATAACAAAGAAATAAATAGTGGGGTGAAGACATATTCCACAGAATTCAGACTCTACTTACAAGTTCTTTACTTAAAAAGTGCACTCTGGCCCGGGCGCGGTGGCTCACGCCTATAATCCCAGCACTTTCAGAGGCTGAGGCAGGAGGATCACAAGGGCAGGAGATGGAGACCATCCTGGCTAACACGGTGAAACCCCGTCTCTATTAAAAATACAAAAAATTAGCTGAGCATGGTGGCACGTGCCTGTGGTCCTAGCTACTCGGGAAGCTGAGGAAGGAAAATCACTTGAACCTGGGAGGTAGAGTGAGCCAAGATAGCGCCTCTGCACTCCAGCCTGGGCAACAGAGTGAGACTCTGTCTCAAAAAAAAAAATGGTGCACTCTGTCTGGCCCCGAGATTCCCGTGGTTCTTACTCCTGGATCCTATCACCCCTCCTGTCTCTACACAGACCCCCACTCCGCTCCCAGCTGGCTGCCTACCCAAGCACCACTGCCCTTGGCATCGTGGTGACTGCATGAGCAGGTGGAGTCTGACAAGTCACAGTGACCACCAGCAGTGGGAGTTCACTTGGCCTCACCTATAATTCACAGCCCTGACCACACGCCCTCTGGCATGTGAGTTTATCCACAAGGAACAAAGCTGAGATGAGACAATTTCACTACATAACTTGCTCCTGTGGCATCCTGTGGTATGCTAGCATTATTAACACTGGAAGTTGAAGATTTTGAAAGTTTAATTGTCATGAGACTTTTCCAAACTAAGTTCATGATATGGATTTTTAAATTATATCTAATTTAAGAGACATTTCAATTCAAATCTAAATCTAAAACTGACACACCTGGTGATTTCAGGTAATTAATTCTTTTTTGTTTTGTTCGAGACAGAGTCTCGCTCTGTCGCCCAGGCTGGAGTACAGTGGCACAATCTTGGCTCACTGCAACCTCTGCCTCCCAGGTTCAAGTGATTCTCCTGCCTCAGCCTCCCAAGTAGCTGGGACTACAGGCACCCACCACCAAGCCCGGCTAATTTTTGTATTTTTAGTAGAGACAAGGTTTCACCATGTTGGCCAGGCTGGTCTCAAACTCCTGACCTCAGGTGATCCACCTGCCTTGGCCTCCCAGAGTGCTGGGATTACACGGGTGAGCCACCGGGCTGGCCTACTTAGCATCTTTTAACTGAATAAAAACATCCTATTTAAAAGACCAAATATATTACTTCATTTGAAAATTAAAATACAGGGTTGGGCATGGTGGCTTATGCCTTCAATCCCAGCACTTTGGGAGGCCGAGACAGGTGGATCACCTGAGGTCAGGAGTTCTCATGAGATCTGGTTGTTTAAAGGTGTGTAGCATCTCCCCGCTGTCTCTCTTCCTCCTGCTCTGGCCACGTAATATGTGCCTGCTTCCCCTTCTGCTATGATTGTTAAGTTTCCTGAGGCCTCCCCAGAAACAGAAGCCTGTACAGCCTGCAGAACTGTAAGCTAATTAAACCTGTTTTTTTTTTTAATAAATTACCCAGTCTCATGTAGTTCTTTTTTTTTTTGAAATAGAGTCTTGCTCTGTCACCCAGGCTGGAGTGCAGTAGCGCAATCTCGGCTCACTGCAACCTCCATCTCCCGGGTTCAAGCAATTCTTCTGCTTCAGCCTCCCAAGTAGCTGGGATTACAGGCACACACCACCACGCCTGGTTAATTTTTGTATTTTTAATAGAGACGGGGTTTCACCATGTTGGCCAGGCTGGTCTCAAACTCCTGACGTCAGGTGATCCACCCACCTCGGTCTCCCAAACTGCTGAGATTACAGGCATCGGCCACCGCGCCCGGCCTCAGGTAGTTCTTTATAGCAGTGCGAGAATGGACTAATACACTTGGCTATCAAAATGAAAACAATCACAAAGGCAGGGTCCCTCCCCACCTCTCCACATCCCTGTCTTGTCTGGAACTGCCTTGGGTAATGTTCAGCCGGGACCAGCACATTACAGAAGGCAATGTCCACGTGCTGGGATCAGCAAGGATGAGCTTTCTGTCTCAGGGGTAAGAGTAAAGACTCTAATCCAGCACCAACTCGAGGGCTTCAGGCTCACTTTCTGTTTGCTTGAAGTCCGCGATGTGCTCACGAAGTCTGCACTCCTTTGAGGCCTCAGCAACGGTGTCCTTGAGCTGAGCTTCCAGCTACAAAACAAAGATGCACTTGTCATTAACGCAAAGTAAGCACGGCGTTACCAGTTAGATCTTCCCCAAAGGACTTGTAAGAGAACAAGACCTTAAAGGACCTTTGTATTTTTTCACCCTTTATCAAATCTTATCACAAATTAAAGTTTCAGAAATACACTGCAGGGCTCAGCTGAAGTGGTTGGTTAGTAATAAAACAAGTTTAAATTCGAATTTAAGTTGATATTTTGAGATGAGATTTCAAGAAAGGGTATTCACTTGTGAAAACAAGTACTTCTGATTTCTGTAGAACACTGATTCATTTCTTAAATGGACAATTTCAAACACACACAGAAGAACAGAAGAAGAGAGAGTAATGAACCTCCTGTGCCTGGCACCCAGCTTTGACAGTGAGGAGAGGACTTTTTTTTTTTTTTTAGACAAGAGTCTTGCTCTGTCGCCCAGGCTGGAATGCAGTGGTATGTGATCTCAGCTCACTGCAACCTCCACCTCCTGGGTTCAAGTGATTCTTATGCCTCAGCCTCCAGTTTACCTGGGATTACAGGCACACACCACCTCGCCCGGCTAGTTTTTGTATTTTTTTTTTAGTAGAGATGGGGTTTCACCGTGTTGGCCAGGCTAATCTCAAACTCCACCTCAGGTGATCCGCCCACCTCAGCCTCCCAAAGTGCTGGGATTACAGGCAAGCCACCGTAGTCTGCTGACAGTGAGCAACTTGAGCTGAGCTTGCTTCATCTCTGCCTACGCACAAACCATTTGAGAGCAAATCCCAGGGAAGGTATCACTGCAACCGATGTGGAATGGTAATCCTTAGTTAGGGGTTTCATTAACTTGAGTTGTAACTGGCTACAACCACAAATATATTTAGGTTGCCAAATAAACTAAGAAGAAAACAAACAGGTATCCTGTGGCTAAACAGCAAAGAGCCCTGAACTTGAGCATGTGCTTTCAGACCTTCTCATTTGTGGGGTTCATTAAGTAAATTTTAATAGAATTTTTTTGAGACAGATTCTCACTCTGTCGCCCAGGCTGGAGTACAGTGGCACGATCTCGGCTCACTGCAACCTCCACCTCTCAGGCTCAAGTGACCCTCCCACTAAGCCTCCTGAGTACTTCATACTAGATGTGCATGCCACCACACCCAGCTAATTTTTTGTGTTTTTGGTAGAGATGTGGGGTTTCACTATGTTGCCCAGACTGGTCTTGAATTCCTGAGCTCAATCGATCGGCCCACCTTGGCCTCCCAAAGAGCTAGGATTAGAGGTGTGAGCCACTGCCCCTGGCCTTTAATCAAATTTTAAAGTAAGCATTGCTTAAAACATGTCACTCATCAACAGCAGAACATTCAGAATACCTAGGGCAGCAGTTCTCAAATTGTGGGCTGAGAACCTTAGGATCCTGAGACATTGTCAGAGAATAAATACCCTCTACTTACTGAAAAGGGAATTTTTAAAACTTAGTACCACAGGAACCTCTTTTAATAATTAATTAGCTATCTGTGGGAACCAGGAGTTCTTCATGTACTTCATCCGGAACAGTGTATCAAAACAGATTGAGTGCAGAAACAGACATGAGAACCCTAGCACATTCTATTAAGCCAGATATTAAAGAAACATTAAAAAATGTAAAAATGCGGCTGGGTGCGGTGGCTCATGCTTGTAATCCCAGCACTTTGGGAGGCTGAGGAGGGCAGATCACTGAGGTCGGGAGTTCAAGACCAGCCTGGCCAACATGGTGAAACCCCGTCTCTACTAAAAATACAAAAATTAGCCTCATATGGTGGTACATGTCTGTAATCCCAGCTACTCAAGAGGCTGAGGCACGAGAATCCCTTGAACCCAGGAGGTAGAGGCTGCAGTGAGCGGAGGTTGCGCCACTGCACTCCAGCCTGGGTGACAGAGCAAGACTCCATCTTAAAAAAAAAATGTAAAAATGCCATTCTTCTCACTAGATTTTTAAAGAAATAGTTACTTTTCATTACAAATGTTACGTTAACATGTAATGGGTTTTTGTTGTATTAAAAGAATTCTCAGTTTTGATTTCTGCCATGGTGCATATTGAGAGCTGTAATCCACATAAGTGGAAGCTCTTTGGGATCCCCAACAATTTGTAAGAGTGTAAAGGAGTGCTTAGGCCAAGACATTTCAGAAGCGCTGGTCTAAAGCAAGTGGCTTGAAGCGTGCTAGACTATGATTTGCCTTTCTACTGCCATTGGCCCTTTATGGACTGCAGGTGCTCTTATTCAATTAAGCCGGGCCATATCACAGCTCAGCATAAATGCCCTCTACTTACTTAAAAGGGAATTTTGAAAACTTAGGAATAGGAACCTCTTTTAATAATTTCACAAATAGATATTGAGGGATGAGCACAAAATAAATGCCTAGCAGATCAACTTACTTGGGTTCACATAAAACTTAAGATGATTTTAAAGTAATATACATAATGCAGCCCAAGTTTTCAAAGATGTTTTATTAAGGTCATACAAAAGTCCAATCAATACCATCGCTGAAATATCTAAATAGCTTCCTCCTTTTTTTTTTTTTTTTTGAGAGCGTTTCACTCTGTTGCCCAGGCTGGAGTGCAGTGGCATGATCTTGGCTCACTGCAACCTCCGCCTCCCAGGTTGAAGCAATTCTCCTGCCTCAGCCTCCCAAGTAGCTAGGATTACAGGCGCCCACCACCACACCTGGTTAATTTTTGCATTTTTAAGAGAGGCGGGGTTTCACCATGTTGGCCAGGCTGGTCTCAAACTCCTGACCTCAGGCCATCCGCCCCCCTCAACTTCACAAAGTGCTGGGATTACAGGCGTGAGCCACCGCGCCTGACTAAACAGCATCATCCTCTTTCTGAGCTTCTTGGATCTTCAGATCTCCTGCCACATCGTGTCAACTTTCTGCATGGCTACTTCCATCTCCTCCTTCTTGTCCCACACCTTCTGCTTCTGGGAGTAGAGCTCTGCCATGAGCTCATTGAGCTCCAAGAACTCCTGCAGGGCCAGCTTTTGCTGCCGATGGGCATCTTTCAGTTCTCCGGCTTGGGGTTTCAATGTCTCTGAAGCTTCAACCAATTGCTGAAAAAAAATTATAGATGTTTTATGTTTGCTTAACAAAGGTCTGGAAGGCTGGACATTTAGTCTTACACTATATTAAAGAGTTACAAGTGACAGCCAATGCTGGTTACGGATTAAAGCCACAGATGGGAGAAATCCCCTGCTTGGAAAAAGCCCTGTGCTCACCTCACCCCAGCCAAACATTCAATGGGAAGACCACCTGGGCTCAGGTGCTGAGCAACAACCCCACACCAAGAAAGACCCTCAGCCTCTTGAGTAGCTGGGATTACAGACATGTACCACCATATGCGGCTAATTTTTGTATTTTTAGTAGAGACGGGGTTTCACCATGTTGGCCAGGCTGGTCTTGAACTCCCGACCTCAGGTGATCTGCCCTCCTCAGCCTCCCAAAGTGCTTACAGCAGGACAGCTGGCTCTGTAACGCCAACCTCTGTCTTCGACACAATTGCAAAGGTGAATAAAGCATTTCGGCACTCAATCTAGTTACTTAAACACAAGCAGACGCAGAAAAAAATACATAGGCAAAGTGCTGAAGATTTAAATCAGGCCAGGCACTCATGCCTGTCATCCCAGCACTTTGGGAGGCTGAGGTGGGAGGATCACTTGAGTCCAGGAGTTCAAGACCAGCGCCTGGGCAAAATAGTGAGACCTCATTTCTTAAAAAACTAAAAAAGAAAGAAAAGAAAATTAAGAAGAAAGAGATTTAAATCAAAGACTCCCTGGGTGGAGGGCCACAAGTAGGACTTACCACAAGTTCAGCTGCACTGACAACCCAACCTTACCACTTGCTGCACTGATGACCCTGGCCTCCCTGCAGCTGATATGGCCAACAATCTGGCTGTTTAGTCACTGTCACACTTGCTGGACTAAGACTGGAAGTGACGAGACCTGGAGCAAGCTGGCAGGGCGGCTCCCACATTGGGAGGAAAGGCCTCTGCAGGCCTCTCTGGGTCCAGCTCAGAGTCACTGTGAATGTGTCAAGCAATGAGACACTGCCCAGCCCACACTGCACTCCCGGACAAGTCATGCAGGGGGACGATACCACAGATGATCTTAAGCAATGTGGGTTTAAAATGTGCCGCATTTTAGAGGACAGATCACAAACTACAGGTCCAAGGACTTCAGTGCATAAATGAATGTATTTTAGAAAACAGAGCCTGTGCAGTGAGCTGAGATCGTATGGCTGCAGCCTGGTGACAGAGAGAGACTGTCTCAAAAAAAAAAAAAAAAAAGAAAAGAAAAAAGAACCTAATTTTGTTATTACCATACTTAATGGCATTTGAATATAAAGTTCACATATCTTACTAAAAACCAAATTTATAAAGGAGTTATGGGGGAATCAGCCACATTTTAACATATGTCCTCTTTTGCAGTTCCTTGTCATTACTAAGATGCCCCTTCTAAGAGCAGGGAGCATGGTGTAGAGAGAAGGGCGAGGTCACTGGTGTCAGGTGCAGCGTGTCACTGCAGATAACACAGTGCCCTCTGGACATCGTTCCTCATTCAGAATGGGTGGGGGTAGGGGAGTTGCTGCTTACTCTGCGGGGTTGAACTGGAAATGGCAGATGATGACTGCGAAGTGGGTGCCTGCTGCAGGCAGCATGCTGAAAGGCACCCATGGCAGGGAGCCAAGCCCAGCTAGCTGACATGGGCTGTGTAGCAACTGGGCACAGCAGGGGCCCTAGAACCAGGCTTGGCCCTGGTGTCCTGCATGCAGCAGGGACAGTCCATGAGCGGGAGTCCCAGGGAGGTCTTTAAACATCTGTATGAACTGAACCTTACAAAACTCTGCAAAGCTTAAAAAAGCCTTTCTCACCCAGAACCGAGCTGCCTACCTTGTGCAGGTCCTCCTTCTCCTGCCTCACCATGCGGTGCTGCTTCTCTGGCCCCCGTAGCTGCTGTGTGAAATCTTGTCGGGGTGCCGCCTTGTCCTCAAGTTGTCACTCAAGCCTGTTTGAATATGAGCAAAAGAGGAAATAATTTGTGTTCCTTTCTGTGTAGCAACTATATGTAAACGTTGTTAGCTGACTTATTGAAATGATTTAATAATTCACAGGACTCTTTTTTTTAGTGCTGTATACTAAATAAAATACACAAGGCAGCAATACTTAGGGGCCAGAAACACTGTTTACTACAAGTCAGTTATGGAATCATAACTTACAGTAAAAATGGGCATATCCAAGGCTCAATTTTTCTTTTGTCATTTACAGTAGAATAAATAGTTTGTTGCTAATCTTCTACACTCTACTGGGAATATGTGTTACTTTTATAATCAGAAAAATAAATATTGCAGTCACGTAGCATTTAATGATATTTCGGTCAACAACAGACAGCCTATATATAACAGTGGTCCCATAAAGTTATAATACCACATTTTTCCCGTAGCTTTTCTGTTTTTAGATACACAAATCCTTGCTGTACAGGTCTGTAGCCAAGGGGCAATATGCTATACCATGTGGCCTAGGTGTGCGGTAGGCTGCACCACCTTGGTTGGTCTAAGTACACTCTGTGATGTTCTTACATCAACGAAATTACCTGATGATGCATTGTTGAGAACGTATCCCAGCCGCTGAAGGATGCATGGCTGGACTGAAGAGCACCGTGTGATGCGGGCTACAGCTGAGTTCTGTGCATCATGTGGTTGGAGCCCTGAGGAAGGGTAAGGCTATGGACTGAATGGTGTCCCCCCCTGCCAATATTCGACGCCGAAGCTCTAATCCCCACTGTGACTGTAGTTGGGGACAGGGCCTATAAGGAGATGATGAAGGTTAAGTGAGGTCATAAGGGTGGGCCCTGATCCAACAGGATTCGTGTCCTTATAAGACACCAGACAGCTTGGGTGCTACCTCCCCATGGGAGGACATGGTGAGAAGGTGGCTGTGTGCAAACCAGGAATAGAGGCCTCTGGGGCTTTTAGCCTCCAGAACTGTGAGAAAATAAAACCCTGTTGTTTAAGCCACTCAGTCAGTGGTATTTTTTTAGGGTGCCTGGGGCTAATACAGAAGGATTCATCCTCTTGGGGAGAAGAGGCAGGGGGCCAGTGGCCTCCTCTGATTTTCCTGGCTGTCCGCAGAACTCCGTCCCTGCCCCTCCTCCGTTTGCCAAAGAATCTTTCTAAGGGAAGACCTGATTGCACTGTTCAGTGGTCCCCAAAGGCCACAGAGAAGTCTCAACTCCTGGACCTCGTGAGTCCCATCCCACTGGGGGAGCTCCCTCTCTCTTCCCCGCTCTCCTCTCAGGAGGGAAAGTTAAGGGCCTGCTTGGCCACCCTCCAGGGAGATGCCATGATGGGATGCTGCATCCTAGTGATGAGCTGGGGGTAAGCCAGCATGTCTCCTCCAGGGCTTTTCCCAGACCTGAATACACACTAAGATGATCTTTATGGATGGAAGAATCAAACTGGGAAGAATCACACACCTGTAGTCCCAGCCTACAAAAAAGGCTGAGGCTTGGGGATCACTTGAGCCCAGGAATTTGAGTCCAGCCTGGTCAACATAGTGAGAACCAGTGTCAAAAAAAATAAATAAATAAGAAGGAAGAGTCAGGTGACTGTTCCAACTCCTTCAAAATGGGTATTGGGTCCCCACTCTGCTCTTCCCAGGACAGGGGTGTGCCTTCCCCTTGCCTGTTGGCCATAAACCCACTCCCTCTCACTAAAGAAATAAGAAAAGAAAAAGTGTTCACAGCATTTTGAGTTATGTGAGGTGTGCAGAACTTATCGGGCCCAGAGAGACAGGAATATGGACTTCAGTTACACCCCTTGTACTCATGCCCTGGGGTGACTGTTTAAAGGCATTTTGTTCCTAACTAGCTCAACCCATTATCTTCCTGTTCCTGGAATTGCTGATATGAAAGACAATGTAGACAATGTAGAGACAATAAATAGCTTTTTTTTTTTTTTTGAGACAGAGTCTCGCTGTGTTGCCCAGGCTGGAGTGCAGTGGTGCCATCTCAGCTCACTGCAAGCTCCACCTCCCGGGTTCATGCCATCCTCCTGTCTCAGCATCCAGAGTAGCTGGGACTACAGGCACCCGCCACCACGCCTGGCTAGTTTTTTGTATTTTTAGTAGAGACGGGGTTTCACCGTGTTAGCCAGGATGGTCTCGATCTCCTGAGCTCGTGATCCGCCTGCCTTGGCCTCCCAAAGTCCTGGGATTACAGGCATGAGCCACTGTGCCCGGCCTTCTTTTTTTTTTTTTTTTTGAGATGGAGTTTCACTCTCTTGCCCAGGCTGGAGTGCAGTGGCGTGATCTCGGCTCACTGCAAACTCCGTCTCCCGGGTTCAAGTGATTATCTTACCTCAGCCTCCCAAGTAGCTGGGACTATAGATGCTCACCACTATGCCTGGCTAATTTTTGTATTTTTAGTAGAGACAGGGTTTCATCATGTTGGCCAGGCTGGTCTCAAACTCCTGACCTCAAGTGATCCTCCCACCTTGGCCTCTCAAAGTGCTGGGATTACAGGTGTGAGCCACCACGCCTGACCCAATAAATAGCTTACGTTATTTTAATATAAATTCCTCAGGCTAGGCCAGCCGAGGTGGGAGGATCCCTTCAGGTCAGGAGTTCAAGACTAGCCTGGACAACACAGCAAGACTTCCTCTCTAATTTCAAAATTCTTGGTAAACAACTTAGGAACTGCCTCTTCTTTTCCTTTAAAAACCCACTTATAACTGCTGCTAATATATTAAGACAACTTGCATCTCCAGGGTTGCACTTCTCAAACTTGGCCCAAATAAACTCTATTTTTTTTTCAAGATGGAGTTTCGCTGTGTCGCCCAGGCTTGAGTGCAGTGGCATGATCTCAGCTCACTGCAACCTCTGCCTCCCGGGTTCAAGGGATTCTCCTGCCTCAGCCTCCCGAGTAGCTGGGATTACAGGCATGCGCTACCATGCCTTGCTAATTTTAGTTTTGTATTTTTTGTAAAAACGGGCAAGGTGGGTCTTACCACGTTGCCCAGGCTGGTCTTGAACTCCTGACCTGAAGCAATCCTCCTGCCGTGGCCTCCCAAAGCACTGGAATTACAGGCATGAGCCGGTGTGTCTGGCCCAACCTCTCCACTTACGTTAATTTTGCCTCCTTTCTTCCTTTTTTTTTTGAGATGGAGTCTGGCTCTGTTGCCCAGGCTGGAGTGTGCTGTGGCCCAATCTTGGCTCACTGCAACAACTGCCTCCCAGATTCAAGCGATTCTCCTACCTCAGCCTCCCGTGTAGCTGGGATTACAAGTGCCTACCACCAGCCTGGGTAATTTTTGTATTTTTAGTAGAGACGGGTTTTCACCATATTGGCCAGGCTGGTCTCGGGAACTCTCGACCTCAGGTGATCCACCCGCCTCGGCCTCCCAAAGTGCTGGGATTGCAGGCGTTAGCCATCACGCCCGGCCCATTTTCTCCTTTTGGGTCACAAAAGTGATTGAATCCTGCCACTTCCCGGGTGCTGGGTGGGAACAGGGAAGGGGGGATAATTGCGGTGCTGCTGTGACTTGGGTAGATGGCGGGAAGGCCTCTCAGAGGCGGCCCTGTTTGCAAAGATCTGAATTAGGGAGAGGAGCAGGCCTGGGGCAATCAGGTAGGGGGCAGTGGCACACTGGGAGCAAGGCAATGTTCTGTGACCCACAGAGGCAGCACAGTAGCTGTTCCAACCCTGGTCAGAAGACACCCCGGAAATGCCTCAGCACCCGCACAGCCTTTGATGACCCCGCTGCCTTCCCGCCAATCCTGCATCCAATCAGAGAGCGTCCCCACTACACGTGTTGAGCAATGGCCAATCAGAACTGGGGCCCGGCCCTCGGCCCGCCTCCCAGGAACTCTGAGCCAATGGCGGCCTGGCATCGGCGGGCCTCTCCCGTGCAGCGCTCGCAGGCAGGCGGTTGCAGTTGGGCGCTCAGCAGCTGTGGCAGCCGGCTGGGGTCTGGAAGTAGCACTGGGCTAAAGCAGTGGAGTTCACCATGGTAAGGCCTGGGTCACTCCCACCCCGCAGATGCCCAGGCAGACGAAGTTGGCCTCGGGTGGACAGAGGGATGTTGTTGCGGGCCTGGGCGCTGAGAGGAAGCCAGAGAAGGACGCAGGGTCTAGTGCGGGACAGGAGGACACGGGATCGTCTCCTGGATCTGCGGGTCCCAGGGCAGGGACGGTGGCTTTTGTTTTAGATGAAGCTGCCGGCCTTCAGTGGACGGGGACCATTGACAGTGTCCCGTCCCCCAGAGAGCAAATAGTGGCGTCGCCTCTTGAAGACGGGAGGGCGCTGCTCCCGCTTCACATGTCTTTGTGCTACTGGAAACGACTGAGGAGCCCCAGGAGCCTTCGCTAACGGGGGTTGGGGCTGTGGACATTGGTCAGATTAGGAATTAAGGCTCAGACGCTGCTGCAACTTGCCTCGTTCACCTAAAGGCAACTGTTAGGCCAGGCGCAGTGGCTCACGCCTGGAATCCCAGCCCTTGGGGAGGTGGAGGCGGGCGGATCACCTGATGTCTGGAGTTCAAGATCAGCCTGACCAACGTGGCGAAACCCCGTCTCTACAAAAAAATACAAAAATTACCCGGGCATGGTGGTGCGGGTCTGTGGTTCCAGCTACTCGGGAGGCTGAGGTGGGAGGATCAGCCCAGCCTGGAACTTTGAGGCTGCAGTGAGTCGCGATGGCACCACTGCACTCCAGCCTGGGCCACAGAGACCCTGCCTCAAAACAACAAACAAAAAAAACAGCCTGTTAACAGATTCCCAAGTCTGAATAGCTGTGGTTTGTCAGTTATCCTTTTTTTCCTTTCTTTTTCTTTTCTTTTCTTTCTTTTTTTTTTTTTTTTTTGAGACAGCACTCAACAAATGCTCTGTTGCCCAGGCTGGAGCACAGTTGCAGGATCACGGCTCCCTGCAACCTTGAACCCCTGGGTTCCAGCAGTCCTCCCGCCTCAGCCTTCCAAGTAGCTGCTATTACAGGTGTGTGCCACCACACCTGGCTAATTTGTAAATTTTTCATAGGGACAGGGACTCACTATGTTACCCAGGCTGGTCTCAAACTGGTCCCAAGCGATCCTCTTGCCTCAGCCTTCCAAAGTGCTGGGATGACAGGAATGAGCCACCACACCCAGCTTGGCAGGGTTTAAAGAAACTACCAAAGGACAGTGCAGCGTCCCAGCACTGATGACGTCTGGGAGCCATTACACCCGTAGGCTTCAAGGGGTAGAGACAGGGAGTGGTTACAAGAAATTGAAAGGGTAGTTTTATGAATAGGGCAACCTGCCAAAAGTGTGGCCTTGAGAGGGATTCAGGTCACCCACAGCAGTTGAGCAGGAAGGGGCCAAGGAGGGAGTACCCTGGCACTGCTTTCCTCCAGCTCCCCAGTATCCCACTGCTGCCTGCCATTGACCAAACCAGCAAGAAGCCAGAGGGCGAGGAAGGCCTCTGATGCTGTTCTCAAGGGTCAGCCTTTGAGAGCACAGAGCAGGTGGTGAATGATGGAGGGGGTAGATCTGGGGGGCAGAGAGAGGACACACACTGAGCACCTGGGCTTAGACCATGGTGACCTGGGACCTACTCTGTATTTCCTTACTCAACCCAGCTACCTTATCCTTTGATCAGGACATAATCAAAAACTGCTATATATTCTTCAGAGAATTACTGTGACTGGCTATAATGTGGGGTTGATTATTGACATTACATGGCTTCCAAGTTTTAAAATAACCTTTTTTGTGTAGTGGCAAACAGGTTCTAGGGCTGCCTCTAGAACTTAGTAGTTAGTATGGTTTACAGCAAGTTAGTTTTCACAGGGATAAAGGGATCAGTCACCTAACCCTCCTAGGAAATATCAATTGTGAAAGCGCCAGATACTGAAGCACTATATAAATATTAAATTAGAATATTTTGCATGCCATATGGTTTCAAGTTGCCTTGAAATGAATGGGTTCACGTTTATGTTCCGGTTCACAGCGCGAGTGTATCTCTATCCACGTGGGGCAGGCGGGTGTCCAGATTGGCAATGCCTGCTGGGAACTGTACTGCCTTGAACATGGAATTCAGCCCGATGGTCAAATGCCAAGTGATAAAACCATTGGTGGCGGGGACGACTCCTTCAACACGTTCTTCAGTGAGACTGGAGCTGGCAAGCACGTGCCCAGAGCAGTGTTTGTGGACCTGGAGCCCACTGTGGTCGGTAGGTACCTAGGCACTGGATGGCAGCTTTCCTGAGAGGGTGGGAGAGGATTGGTAAAGCCCCGTGTGGGCTCCTTTGAATCCTGCTGAAAGGATGGGATAGACAGGCATATGCTCATGGCATTGTTAGGAGGGAAACTGAAAGGTTTGTGATGAAAGTGTCTGTGAGACTCGGCTCCTAATTTGGGAAAACCTGACCTAGAGGGAAAAGCTGCTTTGCCAGCAGTAAGATGGGCTGTGAAGAGATTCCCTCGTGGCTGCCTCAGCCCTGCTCAGGTGGCCCTGCCTGCACTGTGCAGTGGCATTGGTTTCCTCCTGAATGCTGTGCACTCTCTTATGCTGGTGCACAAGAGTCTTGACCTGCATCTTAGGCATAGAAGGTAAGTACAGAACAGTCATTTGCTTCCTTCAGATTAGCAGCCTGAGGTAGTTTCCAAGGAGAGCTACAAAGAGGCAGCACCTTTCAGTGGCCCCCCAGGAGATGACAGCATCACTTGAAAGCCTGTGGGACCCAGGTCATCCAGGGTGGCCTGATGGGACTGCCCTGCAGAAGTCACACTGACCTGGTGACTGCCCAGGTTGTAAGAGTTTTTAACTTACAGCCTTTGATGTAGCTACACGTAGGAAAGAATTGTGTACCTGCCTAGGAGTGCAAGAGCTTATTTCCTTTCACTGGGAACTGGTCCTGCTGACATTTATACCACAAGCTGAGTTTAACTTCGTAGAGTCATGAATTGCATCTGCAGTTTGGTTATCACACAGAGACATTTTCTAGCAGACACTGCCACTGTTGACCTATGACATGTAGGTCATGTACTTTGAACAGCATGTACTCTGTAGAAGTGAACAGTCCTGGAATGTGTCCATCTTGGTGAGTACAGGCCTTAAAAATTCACAGCACACACTGTCTCTTTTATAGATGAAGTGCGCACAGGGACCTACAGGCAGCTCTTCCACCCGGAGCAGCTGATCACCGGAAAGGAAGATGCAGCCAATAATTACGCCAGGGGCCATTACACCATCGGCAAGGAGATTGTTGACCTAGTCCTGGACCGGATCCGCAAACTGGTAAGAAGAGAAGGTTTCATGTGGCCATTGTCTTGCATGGGCGGGTAGTTCTTGGAATGTGAAAGGGAAGTCATTTTATCAACACTTAGACCAGCATCTTGGCCGGGCGCGGTGGCTCACATGTGTAATCTCAGCACTTTGGGAAGCTAAAGCAGATGGATTACCTGAGGTCAGGAGTTTGAGACCAGCCTGGCCTACATGGTGAAACTCTATGTCTACTAAAAATACGAAAATTAGCTAGGTGTGGTGGCACACACCTGTACTCCCAGCTACTTGAGAGGCTGAGGCAGGAGAATTGCTTGAACCCAGAAGGCAGAGGTTGCAGTGAGCTGAGATTACACCACTGCACTCTAGCCTGGACAACAGAGCAAGATTCCATCTCAAACAAACAAACAAAAACTTAGACCAGCATCTTGAGTCCTGCTGAGTCTGCAGTGGTGATTTGTCTGTAGGCCTTTGCTTTTCTTTGCTTCAAAGTGTACTGTGTGTTTATTATGGATGATTTGAATCCATATCAACTCTTTAGAGGCAAAGAGAAGTGGTCCTGGCTTGTTGGAGGTTGGTGTTGTGGCTTCCAGGGGCATTGGCTCACGTTGTCTGGTTTCTCTCAGGCGGATCTGTGCACAGGACTGCAGGGCTTCCTCATCTTCCACAGCTTTGGGGGCGGCACTGGCTCTGGGTTCGCATCTCTGCTCATGGAGCGGCTCTCAGTGGATTACGGCAAGAAGTCCAAGCTAGAGTTTGCCATTTACCCAGCCCCCCAGGTCTCCACGGCCGTGGTGGAGCCCTACAACTCCATCCTGACCACCCACACGACCCTGGAACATTCTGACTGTGCCTTCATGGTCGACAATGAAGCCATCTATGACATATGTCGGCGCAACCTGGACATCGAACGTCCCACGTACACCAACCTCAATCGTCTGATTGGGCAGATCGTGTCCTCCATCACGGCCTCCCTGCGATTCGATGGGGCCCTGAATGTGGACTTGACGGAATTCCAGACCAACCTAGTGCCGTACCCCCGCATCCACTTCCCCCTGGCCACCTATGCCCCAGTCATCTCAGCCGAGAAGGCCTACCACGAGCAGCTGTCTGTGGCTGAGATCACCAATGCCTGCTTCGAGCCAGCCAATCAGATGGTCAAGTGTGACCCTCGCCATGGCAAGTACATGGCCTGCTGCATGTTGTACAGGGGGGACGTGGTCCCCAAAGACGTCAACGCGGCCATCGCCACCATCAAGACCAAACGCACTATCCAGTTTGTGGATTGGTGCCCGACTGGATTTAAGGTATGACTGGGTGATGTGGAGGCCTTTCAGCAAGCAGCAGATGCACAAAATAACAATGGCCCTGAAGGCCCGCATCCTTTGGGGAGACTATCCCTGTTCCATGGGCTAGGCACGTGGGCATAAATTAGTGAACCAGAGTTGATAATTGATTCAGTGATTTTTTTTTTTTTTTGAGACAGTCTTGCTCTGTCAACCAGGCTGGAGTGCAGTGGTGCGATCTCAGCTAACTGCAACCTCTGCCTCCCGGGTTCAAGCAATTCTCCAGCCTCACCCTCCCAAGTAGCTGGGATTACAGGTACCCGCCACCACGCCCAGCTAATTTTTGTATTTTTAGTAGAGACAGGGTTTTGCCATGTTGGCCAGGTTGGTCTTGAACGCCTGACCTCAGGTGATCTGCCTGCCTCAGCCTTCCAAAGTGCCGGGATTACAGTCGTGAGCCACTGCACCCAGCTCAGTGATGTCTTTTGAACTCTCTTTCTGAGTCATCACACTATATATCTGTGGTGAGCTTTATTGATTTATTTATTTTTTGAGACAGGGTCTCGCTTTGTCCATCAGGCTGTAGTAGTGTGATCTTGGCTCACTGCAACCTCTGCCTCCCAGGCTCCAGCGATTCTCTCACCTCAGCCTCCCAAGTAGCTGGGACCACAGACATGCACTACCATGCCCTGGTGATTTTTTTTTTTTTTTTTTTTTTTTTGAGACAGTCTTGCTCTGTCGCCCAGGTTGGAATGCAGTGGCGCGATCTTCACTCACCGCAACCTCCACCTCCCAGGTTCAAGCAGTTCTCTGCCTCAGCCTCCCAAGTAGCTGGGATTACAGGCACCTGCCACCACGCCTGGCTAATTTTTGTATTTTTAGTAGAGATGGGATTTTGCCATGTTGGCCAGGCTGGTCTCGAACTCCTGGCCTCAGGTGATCCACCCGCCTTAGCCTCCCAAGTGCTGGATTACAGGCACGAGCCACCGCACCCAGCTAATATTTGTATTTTTAGTAGAGATGGGGTTTGGCCATGTTGGCCAGGCTGGTCTCAAATCCCTGGCCTCATGTGATCTGCCCGCATCAGTCTCCCAAAGTGCTGGGGTCACAGGCTTGAGCCACCACACCTTGCCTGATGTTGTCATTTATAGAACAAGTTTGCTGATCCCTGCTCTAGTTGACCCTGTGCACTGCTGCCAGGATCTCAAGTCGTGTTATTCCCGAGTTCTGAAACTTGGAATGCTTCCCCTTTGGTTACTACCTTGGAATGTCACCCCCTACTTAGGCAGGCACATGGACCACTTCGACCACTTCCTGCTGCTGTGGTAGCAGCATTCATATGACTCTTGGCCCATGATCTGCTACCTTTGCATATCCACAGTGGCTTGTTTTGTGGGTCAGAAGTGGGTATGATGTTCCTTGTGATAGCATGGGGAAGAGTTGTATACTCTGAATCTATCTGGGTGGAAAAAGTTTAGCTATAGAATGTAATTGTAATCTACAAAGAAGACAAGCAGCGTACATTTTCAGAGGGAAGACTGTCTTCACCTGGGCACCTATCACATGTCACAGGTACTAGGACACAGCCCTTTAGGTAGCTTGGGATCCCACCAGGGTGGCTACTTCCAAGGTTCCTTCTCTATTCCTCGTCTGGAACTATCACCCCGCCTGGCGCAGAGAAGGGCTTAGTGACGTTTGTGAGGTGAATTGAGCATTCTCCTTGTCACCTACAGGGTGTCTTCTGTTTGAGGAAAAGTAGCTACCATTTCTAGGTTTGATATAAGCTTCATGGACTGCTCTTTCCCTTCTCCGGCAGGTGGGCATTAACTACCAGCCCCCCACAGTGGTCCCCGGAGGAGACCTGGCCAAGGTGCAGCGGGCCGTGTGCATGCTGAGCAACACCACGGCCGTCGCGGAGGCCTGGGCCCGCCTGGACCATAAGTTCGATCTCATGTATGCCAAGCGGGCCTTTGTGCACTGGTACGTGGGCGAAGGCATGGAAGAGGGAGAGTTCTCTGAGGCCCGTGAGGACCTAGCGGCTCTAGAGAAGGATTATGAAGAGGTGGGAGTGGATTCCGTGGAAGCTGAGGCTGAAGAAGGCGAAGAATACTGAGGGGAAGGTGTGGTGGGTTCTCCCCTGCCACCCCCAGGATGGCTGCTTTCAAGTTGTTTGCAATTAAAGGTTCTGTATAAAACCAAGATCTCTGTGTGTCGTGCAGCTTAGCTCTGCCTACAGGAGCCGGTGGGACCCCAGAGCCTGCATGGACAGCGGTGGGGTGCCAGCCTGCCCTGCTGGCGTGGGGTTAGGTGTAGCAGGACTATACATAAGCAGCTGCCATGGAAGTAACCTGACCAGGGGAAAACAGTGTTTCTTCAAAGCCAGGCATTCAATGTATAGATTTCATAAATTCTAGGAAAGCAGAGTCAGGGTTTTCAACTGAATTTGCGATTTTTCGGGCTTCTTTATTGATGGGTCATGCTGGCTAAAAGGGAGACTAGAAGTGTTGGAGGTCTGTGGATGGGGCTTGTCCATGAAGTCTCTAAAGCTGTGAGTCAAATGTGTAAGGCCAGGACATCTTAGAGAGGGAAAGAATATTAACCGAGTTCCGCACAGCATTCGTGACCCACAGAAGGTTACAACACACCCATGCTGACCCCAGTGCTCTGCGGTAACCTGGAAGGCAGCGTTTGCCCTCTGTGCGCACACACAGCCACCCTGTCCCTCAGCACTGCCAACTGTCTTGGTAGAAAACCTCCCATGAGGTGGGAGATCGAGACCATCCTAGTTAACATGGTGAAACCCCGTCTCTACTAAAAATACAACAAAATTAGCCGGGCATGGTAGTGGGCACCTGTAGGCCCAGCTACTTGGGAGGCTGAGGCAGGAGAATGGCATGAACCCAGGAGGCAGAGCTTGTAGTGAGCCGAGATCACACCACTGCACTCCAGCTTGGGTGACAGAGCAAGACTCCGTTTCAAAAAAAAACAAAAACAAAAAATTCCCACATTTCAAGTGAAGCTTGTTGACGCCTATTTATAAAAGACCTGGCAATCCAGACACATTTTCTCAGAACCCAAATCAGGTTCAGGAAGTTGACCCATGGTGAAGGGACCTGGTTAGTTCACTGTGGCACAACCAGGCCCGGCACAGAAACTTCATTCTAAGTGTGCCTTAATATCAAAAAAATACGGTAGAGAACATCTGACCCGGACCCTCTGCATCTCAGAAAGGTTTATTATCAACTGAAGGAGATAACACATAGCCTTTGCTGGGGACAAAGATGTGACAAGTCTCTGCCCCGTCCTAGGTGCTGCCCCGCGTAGGGCTCTTCCCAGGCCCGCCCCCCTTGGGCAGCCTGGTAGCGCTGGGCTGGCGTGGCATCCTCTGGCTGGATCCTTCGCGGCTGCTGCGTTCCACCAGGGCCAATGCTCCCCCGAGGGCAGTGCTGCCTTTGTTTCTCCCTAAGGAGACATAAAGCACAACGATTAGGAATGGGCGCGCCCCGTAACTGCAGCACCTGCTGTACTCGTACTCCTTGGGCAACATTTGGGTCTACACATTTCCATCAAAGTCGCTTCAGCTAGAGGCCCTGCATCAGCCCCAAGTCCTGAGACTCAGAACCACTAAAGACAGGTCACGCCCCAGAAGCCCTTGGCAGTGTGCAGGGGACCCTTTAGGATGTGTCCTAGGAGCGAAGCCATGTAAGGAGCACACTGCCAAGGGAACATTTTAAAAGGACACATGCCACATTTTAAAAGGGAACATTTTAAAAGGGCCTATTTAGGGAAAGGTAGGTGCGCTGGTCCACACCTAGCCTGGTCAGCAAACCTAGTCTGCCCTGATGGTGCCATCAGCGGCGGCAGCAGCAGCAGGGACGCACTGCCTCATCCTCAAGGTGTGTTCACGCTGGACTGTACATCTGAGCTGCCCCAGATGGTGACACGCAGGAAGTACTGCAGTCACCAAGTCCTGGAATTGGGTTTCTGATTTTGATTTTGGAAGCTCTTTCATTGTTTCCTACCTACCCGAGTGTTCTGCAGTGGTCAAGCCTCTTGCTTTTGGGTTCTGCTGCCAGATTCCATGACAGGGTTCCTGCCACGGTCTGAAGGCTTGAGACTTTCCTTCTGATCACCAGAGGCTCTCTCGGATGAAGACCACTGGTTCAGAGTTTCTTTGATTTGTAATTTGCTTACTTTACTCTTTAAGATAGCCAAGAAAGATCTGCAACCACACTTGGGCCAGAGCTTTATTTTAATGGGGTGGATTTCCCTGGGCTCAGGGTGTTGACAGCATCAGCAAGACTGAGAGGACTCTCCAAGGTACAAACGTGCCTGGGTAGCAGGCTTGCCCATGGGGTCACAGCCCCCCATGCGGAGTGCCTTGGCCAGGGCTCTCCCCTGCTCTGGCCTGGCAGGGTCTGGCCCGTGGGCTCTAAACAGGGCATGTGTCCCCTGCCTGACTCAGTGTTGGGTCCCCCATTTCGTCCCCCTAGCGCTTCCTTTGTCCTGACTGGGGAAGTGCCTTGACCACTCTGACATAATCAGCTACATGTTCCCCTGCAGGCTCAAATCCTGGCTGGGGCTTGCATGTTCCCAGACACTGGTACACGTTTAGGTTGTTGCCTGGAACACTGAAAGATCTGACATGTTGCTAAGCACGTGGAAACTGGCCCCACCCCAGCCAAATTCCTTGCACCCTCATAGAAACTCCACACCCCACCCCCTCAGTGCGGTGTGCCTAGGCACAACCTCTTTCCTGGCTGTCCCTCATGAGGGCACACTGCAGCCCCCTCTGTATGTAAGTTCCCTAACAAAGGCTTTGGACTGACCACCCTGGCATTAAGTGTTTCTTCCTTTGGAATCCCAACTGGCTCTCATCCTGGAAAGGTCTGCGGCAGTCCCTTGCGGGAACTCCCCTGCCACCACTTTTAGAGTGACTCCAGACAAGGGTGCAGCCAACAGAACACCCAGCCTCAATCCTGGTCCTTCCCTGGCCTCTTATCAAGTGTAGTCAAGTACCCTGCAATGGGAAACTGGATTCCTGGAGAAAAGATGCAACCAGGTGTCCAGGGATCCATTAGGTCATTTCTGTTTCACCATCTGTCATCTTGAACAAGCAGAGACTCCTGTGTCTGAGATGCCGTGGACCCCCGCTCTTCCAGAGGCACCTCCAGCTCCCTTTCTATGCTAATACCACAAAATTCTCCCCATATCCTGCAGGGATAGGACGGCGCTCATGAGTTTCCGGGGAGTTCTTCCTCAGAGAATGAGATCTTTGTTCATTCTTGCCTGGTGGTGGTGAGGGTTACGGCGGTGTCATGCTTGGAACTCTGTCAGCTTAGCACACTTGACTCAACAAAGATGGAGTCAGGGTTGCCCTGAGCCAAGTCAGGAACACGTGGTGGGTGATGGTTGGCCACCTCAGCCCAGCAGTGACTCGTGAAACAGGCACAAAGCAGACAACGGCCACCACACATCTCTTGTGGTATGAACTGCCATTATTCTAGTCCCCACTGACTGGTCAAGGGGCAAGGATTCTGTCTTCCATGAGCAGACAGGCCTCACCACCCTGCAGCAGCTCCCACACTGGGCCAGCATCCTCCTCTGAGGCCACAGTCCCTCTGCAGGCCAGGCCAGACAGAGTCAGATCTTCTGTAGCCGCAGCCTAATCTGGGTGCTTAGGTGCCCATGCACTCTCAGCTCCCCACAGCACGTGGCATGGCAGGCTGCAGACTTGGGCCTGACTCAGAGCCGGCTTCCCTTCAGCTTGCCGCCATCTGAGCTTCCTCTCCTCCCCTCAATAATGACCCAGTCCTTTCTGGAAACAAGGATGAGAGGGAAGCAGAAAAGAGCAAATAATGCTTTTTTTTTTTTTTTTTTTCAAGTGGTGGGGGAGAGGGGTTTAGAGACTGAGTCTTGCTCTGTCACCTGGGCTAGAGCACAGTGATGCAATCACAGTTCATTGCTGCCCCAAACTCACTGCCTCGAGGGATCTTCCTGCCTCGGCCTCCAATGTAGCTGGGACTACAAGCATGGGGCCACACCTGGCTAATAATGCTTATCTTTAAATCTGACAGGGTTGACAAACCCTGGAAATGTGAAACCAACATAACTTTAAGCCATAACTGATATTAAGAAAATCCTGGAAATCTTCAGGAATTGCATGCTCTCGGGGTTAGTGGGGAGCCCTGTTCAGGCCTTCTCACTTTATGAAGGATGAGAAGGCCCAGAATAGAAGGGCCTGCAGTGCCTTGCAGTGGGAAAACCAGCTTTGCTTAGCCCTGCTCCCTCGGGAGGGGCTACTGAGTCAGACGGGCTAGACAGTGTGATTGAACCAAGTGTGGCTGCAGGTTGGGGTGTGAGGGCGGGGTGACTGACGCCCCTACACCTGATCCCTGGAGGGCCCTCCAAAGCGCCAAAGATAGTCAATGACCATTGAACGTTAAAAACAGCCTGGCTCAGCAGGGGTCCGTGACTCATGCCTGTAATTCCAGTGCTTTGGGAGGCCAAGGCAGGAGGATCCTTTGAGGCCAGGAGCTAGAGACCAGCTGGGACAACACAGTGAGACCTCCATCTCTACAAAAAATTAAAAAATTAGCCAGGTGTGGTAGTGTGCACCTGTAGTCCCAGATACTCAAGAGGAGGTGGGAGGATTGCCTGAGCCCACGAGGTTGAGGCTGCAGTGAGCTATGAGTGTGCCACTGCACTCCAGCCTGGGTGATAGGGCAAGACTGTCTCAAAAATAAATAAATAAATAAAAAGTAAAAGAAAATGCAGAATTAGCGCAAATACTTTAATTAATCTAAAATATCCAACGTATTATTTCAATATGTAATCAGTAAATAAGTTGTTCATAAGATGTCGCATTCACCTTTGTTCTTTCTCTTGTTTGTTTGTAGAGATGGGTGGGGTCTTGCTATGCTGCCCAGGCTGGTCTCAAGCTACGAGCTTCAAGTGATGCTCCTGCCTCAGCCTCCCAAAGTGTTGGGATTACAGGTGTGAACCAATGCCCAGCCTCATTCACTTTGGGGTTTTTTGTTTATTTTTGAGACAGGGTCTCATTCTCTCACCCAGGCTGGAGTGCAGTGGTGCAGTCACAGCTCACTGCAACCTCAACCTCCCAGGCTCAAGCAATCCTCCAACCTCAGCCTCCCAAGTAGCTGGAACTACAGATGTGTGCCACCATGCCCTGCTAATTTTTGTATGTTTTGTAGAGATTGGGTCTCCCTGTGTTGCCCTGGCTAGTCCTGAACTGCTGAGCTCAAGAGATCCAGCAGCCTTGGCCTCCTAAGGTGTGGTGGGTTTTTTGCATTTCCTTTTGTACTGGTCCTTTGGCATCTGCTGTGCATAACACACGCAGTGCAATGACCACACCAGCCATGTGTGGCCCAAGATTCCTGTATCAGGCAGCATAGCTCAGGTGAGACAGCTTCCACACTCCAAACGTCATCTTACACACATGCTCCGGACAACTTTTAAAACATATAGTTTCCCTAAACTTAAATAGAACGCTTGACTGAATTTATTTTTCCCTCAATGACTCCAGACTCTCACCAAGACAAGCATCACCCCTCTGTGCTTCTAGGGTTTTCTGTTTCCCCTTCCCTGTGGGTATGAGTGAATCTGGTGGTGGTTGTCCCCACAGGCCGTCTGGATGGCTGGGGGACAGGCATCCAGAGGACCCAGGGTGCCTGCGGCAGCTCACAGAGGCAAGCTCAAGAGGGCCTGGCCTACAGCCTGGAGAACTCCACACCCGAGTCCTGTGGGAAATCTATGGCCTCCATGCCCCCCAGCCGGATCACTCTGACAACCCCCCTTATGTCCTCCACCCCAGATTCTGCCATTACCAGGGCAGCCGGAGCTCTGTGTGGTCAGATGCTGTGTAACATATGGGCCTCAGAGAGCTCTCAGCATTCCATCTGTGGCCTCTGCCTCTCACTCAGCAGCACACTCTTGGTGTAGCCCCACATCTGCCCCATTCCCCTCCACCTCCTCCTCAGGTTGCACTCTATCCCCACGGGGCCTCCGTGCCCTCATGTCCTGGCTTTCTGCCACCCAGCCTACAGGACCTGGGCTATGCTTCCAGGACAGAGCCCTCGAGGAACAAATGACCCTGAGGGGCCCAGCACTCCAGGCCATTCCTGTCCTCAGGTAAATTCTCTCGGAGCCCCCATTCGCTCACATGGCACCCCCTAATCCTCCCCGCCCCTCTATGCCTGCATTTCTAGTGCCACAACCCCCACATACATCTTGACTGTACCTCTCACCTGCCTCCTCCCACCCCAGGCCTACCAGCACCTGGATAGCACTCTGCCTCACCCACCCCCTCCTACTGCCCCAGCTCACACCTGTGGGGCTCTGCAGACCCCCTCCTGCTCCGCCCTGTGTAACCCTTGCTGCTCTCTGGGCTCTGAAGCCTCCTCCCATCTCCATTGCTAGCAGTTTTTCTTTTTCTTTTTTGAGACAGGGTCTTGCTCTGTTGCCCAGGCTGGAGTCCAGTCACAAGCTCTCAGCTCACTGCAACAACCCCCTCAGGCTCAGGCGATCCTCCCACCTCAGCCTCCCAAGTAGCTGGGACTACAGATGGGTGCCACCACCACGCCCGCCTGGCTAGTTTTTTTTTTTTTTGAGACGGAGTCTCGCTCTATCCCCCAGCCTGGAGTGCAGTGGCGCGATCTCGGCTCACTGTAAGCTCCACCTCCCAGGTTCACACCATCCTCCTGCCTCAGCCTCCCAAGGAGCTGGGACTACAGGCACCTGCCACCACGCCTGGCTAATTTTTTTTGTATTTTTAGTAGAGACGGGGTTTCACCGTGTTAGCCAGGATGGTCTCTATCTCCTGACCTCGAGACCCACCCGCCTTGGCCTCCCAAAGTGCTGGGATTACAGGCGTGAGCCACTGTGCCCAGCCCTGCATGGCTAGTTTTTGTATTTTTTGTAGAAATGGGGTCTTGCTATGTTGCCCAGGCTGGTCCTGAACTCCTGAGCTCAAGGGATCCACCTGCCTTGACTTCCCAAAGTGCTGGGATTACAGGTGTGAGCCACCACACTGGTCTCGCTGGTGGTTTTCCTCACTGCCTCTCACTGGACTGAGTGTGATCATCTCACTTCCCTGCCACGCCCTCTGCCCTGAGAGCTGGGCCTGGCACCCAGAGCCCTGAGTGAGTGCTGAGTGAGCAGCAACATCCCCTGGAGTGACAAGGACTCTGTTCCAAGTTTCTCCCTCCTGCTGGACACTTGCCCCTCAATTGCTCATCTCAGCCTGCAGTGCATATACCCCTACTACAGGCCTGTCCCTCAGCCCCTCTCCACCCTCTCTTGGGCCTGAGCTCTGGGTGGCAGTGAGGTGGGTGCTGTCAGGAGGCGCATGCAGGAGGTGCAACCAAAGACCCCTGGGCTCTCACAGGCCCCTGGCTCTGGGCCCCTGATCATACCTGGTAACACCTGGAAAGTGTCCCAACTCAGGAGTGAGGCGGGCAAGGCGGCTGAGTGCTGGAGTGTGGCCATGGGACCAGCATATGGTATCTGTGTGGCACTGCCCAGGAGACTCTGGGAAGGTAGGAGTCTCTGTTTCAGCCTCCAGACTTCCTGGCCAGGTAGGGGACAACTTCTAAGAGGCCAAGGTGTTTGTCACGCCTGGGGCTGTGCTCTCCAGCACAGCACACCGCACCCGGCCAGCTGTCTTCTCCTGGAGTGGGGCTCTTTACACTCACCACAGTTTGCCTCTGGGGTGTGGGGGTGTTGGTCCTGTCCCCGGATGCCAGCCCGACTGTGGGGTCTAGAGACTGCCACACCATGTCTCTAATAAACCAAGTCAGAAATCGTGCCCTGTTGCTAAGCAGCAGAGCAGCAGTGGCCTGCATGGTCCTGCCCTCGCAGCTCAAAGCTGCTTGGGCCTCCTGGGGCCAGGCAGTTTCCGTGGAAACAAGGGAGAGCACCAACCCCCAGAGATAAGCCAATAAACGCAACCTGCAAAAGGAGAGAACAGGCAGCAAGAGAGGCGGAGGGAACCCGGGGGGCCTGGAGAGAGAGGCGAGTGTGTGGCAGCCGGGCTGTGGAGCAGAACCGGAGAGGCCGCAGGCTGCGGGCTGGAGGAAAAGGAGGGCCTTGCAGGGGGGCTACTGTTCCTGGCAGAGAGAAAGGAGGCCTCTGGAGGTCAGAGAGAGACACAAAGAGAGCAGACAGAGCGAGAGTCAGTGAAGAGGCCAGCACACAGGTGCCCGGGCCCTCTTGGGTCAGGGGGCGTGGGTGCCCAGGCCCTGGCACTCCCCCCATGAAGGCAGCCTGCTCTCCACGCCTTCTCAGGATGCCTGTGCGAGTCTCTTTGTGCTTCCAGGCAGGGAGCCAGCTCTGGGCCTCCTTCCATTGGCCTGGGAGGTTGTGCTGCATTTCAGAGAGAGCCATCCAGAGCAGAAGCAACATGCGGAGAGGATGAGCAGGGACGGAGGCTCCACCATGACACTCTCAGTCCCAGCATCTCCTCAGCCCAGTCACCACACTGGAGAGGGAGGAGGCCCTTCAGACCCCGCAGGCCTCTGCACCCTGGGAGTTCTGCGTCTGACTCTCTTCCTGCAATCATCAGAAGGAAGCTGACCAGTACTGGCCAAGCCCCTGCGCAGGAACTGGGCCCAGGTGGGGTAAAGGCAGGAAGACCTCTGCCTGCCTTGCTCCCTGGGCACTTCCCTGGATGCTGTATACCACAGGGCAGAGATCGAGACTGTCTTTTGAAAAACACTTAGAGACAGGATCTCACCCTGTCACCCAGACTGGTCTCAAACTCATGGCCTCTAACGATCCTCCCGCCCTTGGGTCCCAAAGATTATAGGCGTGAGCCACGGCGCCCAGCCCCAAACCGTCTTGATTCCCGACTTTGTAGGATGAAGGCCTGAGTGAAGAGGTGGGAAGGAGCTAAGCGGAGGAGCCCTACCCAGCCTGGACCACCCTGGGGCACGCACTCTGCGTCCACCTGACCTGGACGTGCCTCCTAAGGCTGGCAGCGAAGACCAGGAGCAGAGCCCACGGTCGGGCCCTGCAGGTGCTGGGCCTAGACCGACAGACAGGCCTGGCCACTCAGGGCCACGCCGCCGCTGTGCCGCGCCTGCCCCCTCCCCGCCCGGCACCCCCGCCACTGGGGCAGGGAGAGCGGGCCCAGCTCTGACCTCGGGTCTCGGGCACGCTCGACGTGGGCAGAGACACGGCCGCAGGGTCCTGGGGCTCGCTCGCTAGCCTCTGCCCGGCACACATGGACTTGAGCATCTGGAAGACGGCGAGGGGGGCCACGTTAAGCTTCAGCAGGTCCACCAGGATCCTGGCGGGGACAGACGCGGGGCCGGTGAGCCCTCTCCGCCCGGCGCGGCCACCTCCCTGAAGACCCACCCAACAAGGACGGGGGCGGGGGCCGGGGCTCCTCTCGACCAGCGGGCCGGGCGTACCCGGAGAGCAGAGGTCGGGGGTGTCTAGCGAGCATGTGGCCCCCACCCGCTCCGCTCACTTGAACACGTCGGGGTCGATAGCGCCGCCCGCCGCCTGTGCCAGCTCGTACAGCTCCATCTCCTCGGTGCTCAGCACCTTCTTCCGCCGCAGCGCCAGCTTCTGCCGGGCCGCCTCCAGCCCCGGGGGCGCTGCCGACCCCGGCCCAGGACCTACGCCCTGCGCCGCCATCGGCGCGACACACGGAAAGGTGCGCCCCGCCCCGCCGCGCCCCCTAACGGCTGCGCCCACCGCCCTCTCCCTGCAGCGCCAGCGTCTGGCCTCCCGGGCTGCCCTAGCGGGAGCGGCGGCACCGGCGGCAGCGGCGGGAGCGCGGGGACGGGGCCGCCTCCTCAGCGTCATTGGAGCCCAACAGTTATTGGGCGCTCACGGTGTGCTGAGCGGCGCTCTAGGCGTCGGGAGTGGCATGGCGGACTGCAGGGGCCCGCTGCTTGGCGATCTGGGCCTCTCTGATAGACTGCATTGGTCGTGCTCGCTTAGGTGGCAGCACCTAGCCCAGTGCCAGGCATACATTGGGCGCTCAGTAAATGCCTCTTTGAAGAAAGCGTGCAATTTTCTGGTCCGCGCCGGTGCACCACTAGGGGTCGCTTTTCGGGGCGGGGGGGGGAAGGGGGGCACTAATCAACAACCCTGCTTACGCGCACACGCATTCCTTGCTGGGTAGAAAGTGCGTGAGCCCTACCTTGGGGCGCCAAAGGCCGCCACAACGCAGGCGCATTCAGCTACAGACCACCCCCTCCTCCACACCCCTGCCTCTCCACTTCCCCTCTCCGCCCGGCCGGCCTTCGCTTTGCGCACGCGCCTTTTGAGGTAACGGCCCAAAGAGGTAGAAGCGCTTTTCCCGCCCGGCCGCGGGGCGTGGCTCTGCGCGTAGCTTGATGACAAAGTTTCGGCGCCGTGGCGGAATGGCGGCTTCCACCTCTGAGGCGGGCGACGCTATGGGTCCCACAGGTGAGTGGCGCGGGACGGGCGCGTGAGACTGTCCGGCGCCCTGGGGGCTTCCCCGAGCTCCTGCGGAGGCCATCTCCGTTCCTCCGCGAGCCCCAGGACTCGGGCCGGCCCGTCGGCTCTGCCGGCTTTGCCCAGGCCGGGCAGGCTGGGGAGTGGAGGGCCCCGCTTGAGTCTTCCTGCCACCCCTCTGGGCCATGCCTTTGTGCCACCTTCCCGCGCGGCTCGTACACTCTGTCCCGGTCCGGTAGGTGTTCGTTGAAGGTTAACCTTCATTGAAGGAATTGAGGGAAGGAGAGCTTTGTGTTGAAGTTGAGCCTTGGGCTCAACAGGCGGTGTGGAAGGAAGAGCCGGGTGTGGGTCCCAGCTCGACCCTTCTCCTGTTTGCTCACTTCTCCGAGCCTTGGTTTCGGAGGCTCCCGAAGCCCAATTCGCAGGAGAGTTGGGAACAAGTGAGCGCGTGCTGCTGAGGGAGGTCTTGGCATGACAGAATTTGCTTGGAATGATTGGCGTTGCCCAAGGGCTGTCGCTGTCAGAAAAACAAAACAAAACAAAACAAAAAAACGGGGTCCGAAGCAGCTCCTGGAGAAAATAGGTGTTGGAGAGTCGCGATGAAGTGGACTTTAGGTGCATGGCACGCAGAGACCTGTGACGGGGGAGGGTGGCCATGGCAGGGTCAGAGAACCGGGGTGTGGGAGACACCTCTTGGGAATTCTCGGGTTTGAATTTCCTCTTTTGGAAATTTCCTAGAAATTCCTCTGGGCCTCATTCTTTCAGTCGCTGCCCATGAAAGCTTCTTCTGAGCAGAGATGCTCTCCACTTCATGATCTCTAGAGCTCCGCGCTTATCCAGCAGCGCACAGTTTAATGCTGCTTTGATCATTTTGCAGTAGTGCAGCGTTTTCTTGACCAGGTGCCTTAGGACTGAGGCGTTTTTCTTTAACACTGCAATTGATAGCTAGGTTAACAATTGAGGCCAGGCGCGGTGGCTCACGCCTGTAATCCTAGCACTTTGGGAGGCCAAGGTGGGTGGATCACGAGGTCAGGAGTTCAAGACCAGCCTGGCCAAGATGATGAAACCTCGTCTGTAGTAAAAAATACAAAAATTAGCCGGGTGTGGTAGCGGGCGCCTGTAATCCCAGCCACTTGGGAGGCTGAGGCAGAGAATTGCTTGCACCCAGGAGGCGGAGGTTGTGAAACTGAAACTGAACCAGCCCAGGCGCAGGGGCCTCACACCTCTAATCTTAGCGCTTTGGGAGCCCAAGTAGGGAAGGATTGCTCAAGGCCGGGAGTTCAAGACCAGCCTGGCCAGCATGGTGAGACCCCATTTGGGCTCTTTTAATAAAAAACAAAGAAATCAAACCATTAAACAATTCCCCACCCAGCACCTGGCAACCACTATTCTGCTTTCTGTTTCTATGGATTTGACTCCTAGATCTCATACCCAGAGTATTTGTAGCACATAGTACTTATTTGTGTGTGACTAGCATGCTTCACTTAGCACAATGGACTAAAGATTACAGCATGTGTCAGAATTTCCTTGCTTTTTAAGGCTGGATAGTGTTCCATTGTGTGGATGTACCACATTGTGTTTATTCATTCATCTCTCAGTAGACACTTTTTTTTTTTTTTTTTTTTTTTTTAGTCAGAGTCTAACTTTGTTGCCAGGCTGGAGTGCAGTGGTGCAGTCTTGGCTCACTGCAGCCTCAAACTTCTGGGCACAAGCAATCCTCCCACCTCGGACACCCAAGTAGCTGGGATTATAGGTGTGATGCCCCACCACACCCATCTGATTTTTGTATTTTTTGTAGAGACTGATCTTCACTATGTTGGCCAGGCTGGTCTGGAACTCCTGGCCTCAGGTAATCCAGCCACCTTGGCCTCCCAAAGTGCTGGGATGACAGGGTTGAGCCACCATGCCTGTTGGTTGCCTTTTCACTCTATCAATAGTATTTTTTCCTGCTCAAGAGTGTTGATTTTGATGAAGTCTAGTTGTCTATTTTTTTTCCTGTTGTTGCCTGTGCTTTGGGCGTCATATCTAATTAATCATTGCCAAATCTAGTGTTATGAAGTTTTCGCCCATGTTTTCTTCTGAGAGTGTATGGTTTTAGTGCTTATCCTCAGATCACATACCCATTTTGAGTTATTTTTTGGCGATGGTGTGAAGGAAGGGCCCAGCTTCACTGTTCTGCACATGGGTATTCTGTGTTCCCAGCTCTGCTTGTTGGAGACACTGTCCTTTCCCCACTGGATGGTCTGGCATCATTGTCGAGAATGGTTTGACTAGCTAATGCTTTTTTGCAGGTTTTCGTTGAAATGTGGCTTCATCACTATTCCTTGGAGATGTATCAAAAAATGCAGTCCCCTCATGCCAAGGTATGTTTCCACAGTTTTTCTTCCCACCTCCTGCTTCTGACCCTGCTCAGCCTGCTGCTTTTTATCCTGCCTCTGAGTGAGTTTTCACAGGCTGGATGGTGGGAAGCAGAAACCCACCACCCACCTGTCACTCAGAAGCCGAATAAGAAGTGGGCATCGTTCTCTAGTTTCCGGTGGCGGGCAGGGGGCGTTGCACCCTGACGTGTAGACACTTGAGGCCTGGAAGTCTGGCCTCTCCGCGGCCCTCCCTGTGCAGCTTCCTGAACCCCCTCCCTGGCAGCGGGAACAGATGAGGTTGTGGTGCTCTTGCTCTGGGGGCGGGGGAGCTGCAATGTCTCTGGGAGCCACTTTCTCGTCTGTCTCCTCGACCATCAGCAGTGCCTTTGTGCTTTCCCATGAAGGGGTGGCCTGGAGCCTCCTTTGCCTCCTCCCCCTACTCTCCCACCTCCTCCAGAGCATGAGCAAGCAGCCCTTCTCGTGGCGAGTGTCACATGGTGCCCCCCTGCATGCAGCCTGGCTTCCCTCCTCTCCCTCTGCCTCGCTTGTCCCCGCTCTCTCTCTCTGGGCAGCACCCTGCTTTCAGATGCATGGAGGTGGCGGAGGCCCTGGGTCGTTCCTGCTGTTGCTATTCCTGGAGCCACCACCACCCCTGGACTGGTCAGAGTGAGAAAGCAGCTAGGTGAACCTTAGATCTCCAGTCAGTCATCCTCCATGGAGCAGCTTGACTCATGCCCATCCAGGCCCTTGCCTGAAGTGGCATCAGCCACGTAGTCTGGTGCCCATGGCGTCTGTGCATCAGTATGCTTGGGAAACTTTGGCTTTGTCACTGACAGAATTATTGAGGGCTTCCTCCAGAATGTGGGTGATGGAGTTAAACTTCAGAAGAGCATCCTGTCACTTTTCCTCTGGTTCTGGCGATGAGCTATGGGTCTGCTTCTGCCACAGTCTCTGCAGCCAGTTCCATGGCCCCATGCTTTGCCATGTGGAGGCTCTCTCAGAGCATAGGGTCCCTCAAATCCTCACCCTCAGAATCACATGGGTGGAGAATGGGGAAAAGCTGAGGACCCCATTTTGGGCGTCCTGAGTCACAAAGAGCCTGCAGTGCCCTTCCTGCTTCCAGAGCAGACTTGCTGCATGTCCCTGGCTGGTGCCTGGGGCCCTGGTTATTCCCTGGGCCTGCTCCTCCCGCGGGGCTCTGGGACACTCACTCAGCACTCGTGCATGTGGTGTGGTGTGGCCTGGAAGGGGCAGGGGCCACTGCACTGCATTGTGTTCCTGTTGCTCCTTCTGCCTTCTGAGGGAGTGGAAGCACACCTACTTTCAAGAGTCAGCCAGAAAGGCTCTTTGAGCTGTCACCTGTGAGGATTCTGTGTCCTCACGGGCCAGAGGAAGGGCAGGGGGCTGTCCCTGTGGAGGGCAGGAGGTGCAGTTCCCTTCTTCCCCCCATTTGCTTCCTCTTGGCCAGACCTTGGGGTGGGTGGGCCCTGCTCAGAATACCTTGCAGTGGCCGGACCAAGTACCCAGAGATGCTCCACTCTTCGCCTCTTGCAGTTCAGTCAAAACACAAAACACAAGAAAACTTGGTGGGTGGGAGCCAGAGAAAGGCAGCTGTGGAGGTCTGTGTCTCCCAAGGCTTCTTGCTGCTTGTCCAGGCCTATGTTACCCGTATTGCCATGCAGAAATCCCTGCCTGTCTCCACTACCCTTATTTTAGATGCAGGAAGTGAGGCTCCTGGGGTCATCCTCCTCACCCTGCCTGAGTCCAGGATGCGTGCTTGCTCCCCAGTGGCCCTGTGGGCAGTAAGGATGGTTGTGGCGCTGTAGGCCACTGTGTTCCTGCAAGCAAGGGCAGAGCCACACTGGGGAACTATGTGTCTGATTCCTCCCTGAGCCCCAGGTCTGGCACAGAGGAAAGCTGTGGAGGGCAGCACCTCCCAGCCCTGCTCTTTCACTCCCTGCTCTGCGTGTCATGGCGACTGGTGTGTGTTCTGATTTCTCCTGTGTGGAGCCCAGTGGGTGTGCTGCTTGGGCAGGAGGCATGCTGCTGGCGAGGCAGGATGTGTGCCAGGCCGGCTCTGGCTGCACTGGGCTGAAGGGGTGCTTCGGCAGGCCGTGGTGCTGCAGGGCAGTAGGTTGGAGGGTCCTGGCTAGGAGCCAGCTCAGCCTCAGGTTCCTGCTGCCTCTGGGTGTGTGTGGCTGTGGCCAGATCCTCGGGGGCTCCCGCCCTTGGGAACCCACTGTATCTGGAGGGTGGGAGTTTCTGGTGCGGTAGGAGAGGCTGCCTCCAGGAGTCAGAGGTGATGTGCACACCACCTTAGCTGACGTCCGGACTGTGAGGGTGGAGGGCAGGGCCTGGTGGCCTGAGCCTGTGCTCCTCGTCTCTGTGGTACCCTTGGGGACCCGTCCTCGCCCTCAGTTCTCTGAGAGCCAGTTATGGAGGGGACATTGATTGAGTTTTAGACACATAGGAATTGATCATGTCTTATACCAATTTGGTAAATTTCTTAAGGCAACCCAGGGAAATCCAGTCAATTCCATATGTGTCTTTTCTGGGCAGAGTCCTCCTCCTGGAACATGCTCTGCTGGTTTCTTTTCTGAGCCTCAGGATCTTGAAGTCTTGGTGGCTGGCAGCATGTCCCAGCGAGGGCCCTGGGCTCTTGGAGGGCTCTGGTGTGCATGTGCCACAGATAGTGTGACAGAGTCACTGGGGAGAGTGGGTCCCATCTTGAAGGGCAGTGAGTTGGGCCCTTCCAAGGAGCTAGAGAGGCCTTTAGGCCCCAGCAATACTGAGGGGCCACCCAGGTGACCTGGAGGGTCCCTCTGCCCGGGCCTCCCAAGCGAGGAGAGTGTGGCCACAGCCCTGGCCTGGCTGCGGAGGGGGGTGCTGCGCTGGCCTGAGGCTGCTGGGACTGCAATTGTTTGGATTGTCACTGACTGTGCTTTTGTTTTTGTTTTTTTCTCCTCACTCCTCGGCTTGTTCTCATTGCTTTCTTTCTCTCTCCGCTTCCCCCTCCCGTGTCTGGTCCTATCTCTCCCCTTCCCCACCCCATCCTCTTGTCCTCTGCTCTTCTGCCTCTTCTGGCATCTCTCTGTTCCTTATGTCAGCTATCTCAGCTAGAGGTTCTGCACTACTGACTCAGTGTCTCCAGCGCCCTCTACAGCCCCGCCCAACCCAGCCTCCAGGTCCTCCACGCCTACCAAGTACTGGCTCATTCGTTCCCTTCCCCCTGCCCAGAGTGCATGTCCATGCCTGGCAAAGCAAGGGGCCGCCGGGGCCGGCCGCTGGTGACTCAGAGGCTAGTTCCAAGCAGAGCGAAGCCCCTGTGTCCGGGGGAGGAGGGGTCAGCCTCCAGCCTGGCTTGGCCCCTGGCTTTGTAGACTAGCTTGGTTGGGGGTGGGGGTGGTGGCTGTGTGGCAGAATGAGGCATGTGGGCACGTGGCCCTGGCTGTCCAGGCTCCTCCTGGCAAGTGGAGGTTTCACAAGCTCTCCAGTGTTGGAGGCCCCGTGCTTGGCCCTGGTTTGAAGAGCTGGAGTCCTCAGGCCTCAGCAGTGGCTGGGTTCACTGAATCTGCAGCGTCTGGCGCTCAGGAAGGAGCTGAAGACGCAGAGGCTGGGACTTATGGGTGGTGTGGGTTCTGCCTTGTTCAGAACTGTCACCCAGCCTGGAGGTGCTGTGACCCAGAGCCTGCGTGTGAGGCAGCGGGGTGGGAAGGACCTGGGGCTTGACCATATAGCCCACAGAAGCTGTCAGTCCTTGACAGCCCAGCCAGGACCTGGCCTTTACCTGGGGAACCCTGGCCACTCATACACACCTCTAGAGGCAGATTAGAGTGGGTAGTAACCTCATAAAGGTTGTGGCTGCCTAGGCAGAAATGACAAGTGTGTGGATGGATTTGAGGTCAGTGAAGCAGAGTTCAGACCTGTGGGGGACTTCAGGGATGACAGAGGAATCTGTGAGAGCCGGGGGAGATGGGTTGTACTCACAGCCAGTGATCTGTCCCGTTCACCTGGGAAGGAGCACACGTGATTGAACAGGAATTTGAGCATAAGATGAGAAATGTGTTGGCCTCTGAGCGCTGGTGGGCTGGGATGGCGGCCACAACACACGGGGGCACCTCAATCCGCAGGAGCCACTGCAGAGGAGAGGAGGGACCTGAGGGCTTGCACCAGGGAGGGAGGACAGTGTCCAGAAAGCATCTGACAAACCCCATAGTGGGAGGGGTGACCAGCGAGACCCAGGTGGGGTGAGCTGAGGTGCTGTGAGTCTCAGCCCAGTGGGAAATGTGTGGCTTTGGGGACACATCCTTAAGAAGCAAGCAGGTGTGACTGTGGCCAGGGACTCCATGTGGGAACATGGCCCAGGAGGGGTGCAGAGCTGAGGGAGAAGTTTGGCTCAGCAAACCTGTGGGAAAATAGCCTGAGAGGGTTCCATGTGACTGCTGGGGGCAGGGGCGGACAGTGGGCCCTCCAGACCCTTGGGAAGGACCAGCTGAGGTGGGGCAAGTGCACCAGCAGGGGAAGGCAGTTTTCCAGTTCCCATGTGGAGGTCGTCCCCTCCCCTGAGCTGCAGGGTGGATGTTACGGCTCAGGATCCCAGGCCAGGATTGGAGGGACGGCCTGGGCTGAGACTGGAGGAGGAGAAAGACCCTGGTCTAACTTCCCACCCCACTGGTGCCCTTCTAGTTGGGCAGTATAGGTACAGGTATTACGTCTCATACTTTTCTCCTTCTGTCTTTTTTTGAGATGGAGTCTCACTCCGTTGCCCAAGCTGGAATGCAGTGACATGGTCTCGGCTCACTGCAATCTCCACCTCCCATACTCAAGTGATTCTCCTGCCTCAGCCTCTTGAGTAGCTGGGATTACAGGCATGTGCCACCCACCTGGCTAATTTTTGTATTTTTAGTAGAGACGTAGTTTCACCATGTTGGCCAGGCTGGTCTCAAACTCCTGACCTCAAGTGATCGGCCTGCCTTGGCCTCCCAAAGTGTTGGGATTACAGGCGTGAGCCACTGCACCCGGCCCTTTCTTCCAAAACAATGCAAATTCATTGCCCAAAGACTTAACGATACAGATAGTGGAAAATAGCCAGCCACGATGGCTCACGCTTGTAATCCCAGTACTTTGGGAGGTTGAGGCAGGCGGATTGCTTGAGCTCAGGAGTTTGAGACCAGCCTGGGCAACATGGCGAGACCCCTGTCTCTACAAAGAAATACAAAAATTAGCCTGGTGTGGTGGTGTGTGTGCCTGTGTTCCCAGCTACCCGGGAGGCTGAGGTGGGAGGATCCCTTAAGCCCTGGAGGCAGAGGCTACAGTGAGCCGAGACCACGACACTATACTCCAGCGTGGGTGACAGAGTGAGACCCTGTCTCAGAAAAAAGAAGAAAATGCCTCCCACCCCATAGCTCCATCTTCAGACTCAGCCCCTGATCTCTGGGGTGTGTCACCCGGACCTGTGGGGACAGTTTCCTGACGGGGAGACTTGAGTGGGTAGCGATATGGGCAGTGGCCCGTGCAGGGTCTACAGCACCCCAGGATATACCCGGAGGCCGGGCCCTGCACCAGCCTCAGCAACACAGATGTGTTAAGGCCCAAAGGGCTAGGGGACAAGCGTGGAGAGGCGAGCATATCCACTCAGACTCAGGATTCTGCCCTCAGCGCCCCCACTTCCCTGCCCTCGTCTACTCTCGATGCTCCCACCTGCCCTCCCAATGGCTAAGCAACCAGAGGAAGCCCATGGCCACCAAAAAGTCTTTCCTCTCCGGCTAGATCTCCAGGATCCTGCTTGTATGTTACAAATCAAAAGTTTGGCCTAGGCTGGGCGCAGTAGTTCACGCCTGTATTCCCAGCACTTTGGGAGACCTGAGGTCTGGCCAACATGGTGAAACCCCATCTCTATGAAAAATAAAAATTAGCTGGGCATGGTGGCACACACTTGTCGTCCCAGCTACTCAGGAGGCTGAGTCAGGAGAATCGCTTGAACCTGGATGCGGAGGTTGCAGTGAGCTGAGATTGCGCCACTGTGCTCCAGCCTGGGCGACAGAGGGAGACCTTGTCTCCAGAAAAAAAAAAAAAAAAGTTTGGCCTAATATGCTTGACTGCTTTTGTCTTGGGGTTTTCCTGACCACAGGTCCCTGGGCAACAGAGGAAGTGACGCCTGGGGCTGCTACTGGGCCGAGTTCTCACCTGGCTGTGTCCAGGATGAGGAGCAGGTGGAAGGAATTGGGGAGAAAAGTGAAGCCATGGAGTTCTTATTTTTGAACAAGGTCTTATTCTCACCCAGGCTGGAGTGCAGTAGCACGATCCTAGCTCACTGCAGCCTCAAACTCCTGGGCTCAAGTGATCCTCCCACTCTAGCCTCCTGAGTCATTAAGGCTATAGGTGTGCACCACCCCACCCAGCTAACTTTTAAAAATTTTTTGTAGAGACAGGGTGTCCCTATGTTGTCTAGGCTAATCTTGAACTTCTTCTTAGCGATCTTTCCTCCTCGGCCTCCCAAAGTGCTGGAATTACAGGTCTGAGGCACCACACCTGGGTTCCATGTGCTTTCTGCACACATTTGGGAGGCAGGTGGGAGACCCTGGATCCAGAGCTTGTGGGTGCTGCTGGCTTTCTCCTGCCCTGGGGATCAAGACAGGCACCAGTGCCCAAGGGCACAGCCTGTGCCACTGCTGCGGGTTTGCAGGGGTGCAGAAGCAGGGCTGGGAGGCCCTCTGCAGATGTGTCTGTCTTAGTGAGGCCTCCCCAGGGTGGGCTGTGTGGGCGCTGGGCCAAGCACTTCCCTACCACAAGCTGGTCACAGTTCAGACCAAGCAGTGCAAGGCATGTCCACTGGGTGCCAGGCACAGTGGTGCCCCAGGGGGTGGCCCCACTCCCAGCCTAGCTCGTGCCTCCCGTGGGGAAGCAGAGCAACTGGCTTGGGGCGGGATGTCAGACCTGGAGGCCGAGTGCTATGGGTGCCGAGTTCCTTCCCAGGCCCTCACCCCTCCTTCTCCACCTAGGAGTCGTTCACGCCTACTGAGGAGCATGTGTTGGTGGTGCGCCTGCTGCTGAAGCACCTGCACGCCTTTGCCAACAGCCTGAAGCCAGAGCAGGCCTCACCCTCCGCCCACTCCCACGCCACCAGCCCCCTGGAGGAGTTCAAACGGTGGGTGGCCCTTGCGGCTTCCCACCGCTGCTGTCTCCCCCACTTTCCCCTCCTAAGGTGTCGCCCACAGCGACCTCTCCCCAGGGCATGGAGGGCAGGGAGAGAGGAGTCCCTTTCTGCTCACAGAGCACGTGAGGCCTCTCCAGGCCTAGGAAGGTACCCTCTCACCCTGCCCAGTTGTCTCCGAGAGCCTCTCTCCAGACTGGCCAGAGAGGCCCTATTGTGCTGCCATCTCTTGCATCTCATATTCTTCAACCCTGTCAAGAGAAGAGCTGGGGCGGCCCTGACTGCCATGCCCACCAGGGCCAGCAGAGTGGGCTGTTTGTATGGGACTGAGGTGAGATGTGCGCAGGAGCTGCACTGACTCGGCCGCCTGCGTGCTGTGTGTCCTTGGGATGTTCCCTAACCTCTCTGGACCTTGGTTTCTTCCTCTGAAGAATGGGGCTGAACCTCTCGGAGGTGCCCAGTGCTCTCTCCCGGCAGAGCCGACCCTCACTGATGGGAGCGCTGGGCTCATCTGTGAGCAGGGCCTCGTTACTGGGCAAGCAGCAGGTGACCTTCCCCATCCCTTGCAGGGCCGCTGTCCCGACGTTCGTCCAGCAGAAACTCTACCTCTTCTTGCAGCATTGCTTTGGCCACTGGCCCCCTGGATGCATCATTCAGAGCTGTGAGTGTTGGCCCCGTCACACGTGTGCCTGTGTCTTCTGTGTGCCTTGAGGTGGGAGGTCCTCTGGGGCAGATAAAGGAGGAGAGCAAGTGTTGTCACAGAGGCCTTGGCAAGGAGAGGGTCTTGGAGGGCCACATTGTTCTTTCTGTTTCAGTTTCCAAAGCCAACCCTCAGGAAAGCCCTGCCCTGTCCCACCTGTCTGGTGCAGGGCAGGTTCCTACCCTTAGCTGACCAGGGAGCACTGTGCCCCCTGGGCTGGGAAAAGCCCACCCTGGCTTCTGGAGGGCCAGCAAGAGAGCCAAACCTCACAGGGCTGTGCACGTCTCTCCTCCACCCTCTGGGGGAAGTAGGAAGAGTCAGTCCCACCCAGCTGCTGCCTAGTACCCGGACTTCAGGCCACCGGAGGATTTAGCCCCCAGCCACTGAGCCCTCAGCACACACCTCCCCCACAGGTCCTGGAGATGTGGCTGAGCTACCTGCAGCCGTGGCGGTACACACCTGACAAGCAGGCTCTGGGCAGCAACTCCCAGCCCCGGTGTGTGTCGGAGAAATGGTGAGCCTCAGCCCCTCTCACAGACATGCCACTGGCTCCCCCAGGTAGATATTGCTCCAGTGGGTGGAGGCCAAGCCAGTGGCCTGTGCTGGGGTCAGCCTGGCCCTGGCTCCCGTGGCCTCCTGAAGTCCTCTCCCAGCCCCTGCCGAGTGGAACACAGACCAGCCCTTCCTAGGCTCAACTTTGCCAGGCCCTAGAATTGGTTTCTCATGGAAGCTGTGGATGACCCATCCTGCCCTGTCCCCTCTCCCTTCTGTCCCAGACGAGTGTTCAGCCACCCCCAAACTATCCCTTGACCTTCATCAGCACAGAGCAGAGCAGCGGTGATCAAGCAGGGGATGAGGGAGGCCGTCTTCCCGTCATCCCCTGCTTGATCCTCACAGCAGACCCCCAGGCTTCCGTGGCACCTGGCATGGCCACTGACCCCTCCCCTCCTTGCCCAAGGCATTCCCCTTTGGACCCTCTGGGGGATCCTCCCTCAGCCCCCTCAGGCTCTGGGCTGGCCTCTGCCATGGTGGCCTCCGTCCACTTGGAAAGGGGCCTCAGCCTTGCTAAGGATGTGGCGTCCTCAGAGGGCCTGGGTCTTACCTGCCTCTGTCCTGCCCTCCTTGCCTGCCCATGGCCCCCTGAGCTGTCATCTGTGACAGCTTGTCACCTTGGCCAGGGAGAGTTTGAAAGCCCAAGGGTGAGCAAGGGCATTAGGGGCGTGGACCAGCACAGACCCCGCCTCCAGTTGGAAGGCTGGCCCCAACCTGCCACCTCGGTCCCCAGGGCGCCCTTTGTCCAGAAGAACCTGCTGATGTACACCAAGTTGTTTGTGGGCTTCCTGAGCCGCGCACTCCGCACAGACCTGGTCAGCCCCAAGCATGCGCTCATGGTGTTCCGAGTGGCCAAAGTCTTTGCCCAGCCCAACCTGGCTGAGATGATTCAGAAAGGTAAGTCAGGTAGATGTCCACCCAGCCAGACCAGGGCCAGGCCCTTAGCTGGCGGTGGCTGGTCTTTAAGAGGGACCCACCCGCCCAGAGTGGGTCCCGGCAAAGGATGCTGTGGAGACTCCTGGGACACATCTGTGCGGTGAAGTCTGAAATCGGCTGGATCCTGCCTGCCCTGCAGGCACCAGGCACTGGGTGGGGGATCGCAGGTGTGCCCACAGAGGGGGGCTGCACGGTCCAAGCTGCGGCCCTGTGACCCCGCCGTTTCTCCCTGGCAACTCGTGGTGGCCGCTTCAGGAGGTGAGCCTGGTCTCTGCCATGCATTCATCCTGGCTGGATTGCGCGTTGGTTTCTGTCGATCCTGCTGTTGTTTACCTCCTGCAGACACTGCTGGGGGCTCTGAGCCACCAGCTCCCCCATCCACCCTCCCCATGTCAGCCACCTGCTGTATGGGAGATGCTGCCAGGCAGGGCCTGAGGAGGACACCCCTGGGTCATGGCTCCCCAGACACCTTGGAGGCACCCCAGAATCCTAAGGGCAGCAGTCGGGTACTCTGCCCCCGGGAAGTGGATGCCAGGTTCGTCTCCTGCCTTCTAGGTGAGCAGCTGTTCCTGGAGCCAGAGCTGGTCATCCCCCACCACCAGCACCGACTCTTCACGGCCCCCACATTCACTGGGAGCTTCCTGTCACCCTGGCCACCAGCGGTCACTGATGCCTCCTTCAAGGTGAAGAGCCATGTCTACAGCCTGGAGGGCCAGGACTGCAAGTACACCCCGATGTTTGGGCCCGAGGCCCGCACCCTGGTGAGCGGGTCGGCGGTGCCTGTCCTCAGGGTCCCTGGAGCCATGGGGCTGAGCAGAACCCGGGAAGTGCTGTGATCCAGCAGGAAGGAGGGAGGCTGGGTGTAGATTTGACGCCATATCTCCTTCCCCCGTTTTAGTAAAGTCTAATTTTTTCCTGATAATGAAGGCAGTGTTTGTTGGGAAATTTCAAATGTAGAAGATCATCCTTTAGTCTTTAAAAGTCCTCTGGCAGAAGCCACTTCTCCTGACACTCAGCAGTCTGGCTGTGCATTGCTCTTGGGGCCCCTGGCTGGCCTGCCTGGGTGGCAGCACAGGCCTGTCCTACTGGTGACCTGCCCGCACCTCCCTTGCAGGTCCTGCGCCTTGCTCAGCTCATCACACAGGCCAAACACACAGCCAAGTCCATCTCAGACCAGTGTGCAGAGAGCCCGGCTGGCCACTCCTTCCTCTCATGGCTGGGCTTTAGCTCCATGCACACCAGCGGCTCCTACACAGCCAACGACCTGGACGAGATGGGGCAAGACAGCGTCCGGAAGACAGATGAATACCTGGAGAAGGCCCTGGAGTACCTGCGCCAGATATTCCGGGTACGAGCTATGGGGCCTGCCCCATGGCCATCAGGGTCCCCTTCCCTGAAGGATCCACTCCACCCAGCCTGTGGTCAGCCACGTACCAGTCCCAGGCCCCACACATATGGACCCAGTGTTGGGGGAGGCAGGCCCACACCCCAAGCGTCATATCTGGGTCCCCTTGTTGCCACTGTTGTAGGCTGGTGGGGTGAAGACTGGTCCCCTCCCTTCATCTTGATGCTGAGGGCAGTGGCACTTCTCTCTGGCAGCTCAGTGAAGCGCAGCTCAGGCAGTTCACACTTGCCTTGGGCACCACCCAGGATGAGAATGGAAAAAAGCAGCTTCCCGACCATCGTGGGTGAGGACGGACTCATGCTTACGCCCCTGGGGCGGTACCAGGTGAGAGGCCCGTCTCTCAGAGGCGCATGGGCTGGGCCCTGACCCGTCCCCAGCTCCTTCCTCCCTCGTGAGCAGAGGCCATCAGGCTCCTCTGAGTTGTGTGCGGGGCTGTGTTTTCTGACCCGTCCCCATGGCCTGGCTTTCTAGATCATCAATGGGCTGCGAAGGTTTGAAATTGAGTACCAGGGGGACCCGGAGCTGCAGCCCATCCGTAGCTATGAGATCGCCAGCTTGGTCCGCACGCTCTTCAGGCTGTCGTCTGCCATCAACCACAGAGTGAGTGGGCAGGAGGGCCGGCCTGGCCTCTTGGGAGAGAGGGTTCTAGATGCCCCTGCCTGAGGTGCAGTCCCGGGGTGGCCTGTGAGGGTGGGGTACTGCTCTCCTGAGGCCTGTGGTGCCACCACCCCACACCCCTGTTCCTCTGTCTGTGCTTCAGTTTGCTAGACAGATGGCGGCTCTGTGTTCCCGGGATGACTTCCTCGGCAGCTTATGTCGCTACCACCTCACAGAACCTGGGCTGGCCAGCAGGCACCTGCTGAGCCCTGTGGGGCAGAGGCAGGTGGCCGGCCACACCCGCGGCCCCAGGCTCAGCCTGCGCTTCCTGGGCAGTTACCGGACCCTGGTCTCGCTGCTGCTGGCCTTCTTCGTGGCCTCTCTGTTCCGCGTTGGTCCCCTCCCATGCACGCTGCTGCTCACCCTGGGCTACGTCCTCTACGCCTCTGCCATGACACTGCTGACCGAGCGGGGGAAGCTGCACCAGCCCTGAAGGTGTCAGCTGCCTTCAGAGCAGGCTGGAGGGATTTGCCACACAGCTCCACCCTTGGGCCTGAGAGGACCTGGGAAGCCCCTCCAGGAGGGAACACGGTCATCTTCGGGCTTCTGGAGTGGGGTTCCTGCAGCCGCAGAGGCATCTGGAAGAAACGCAACCAAGAAGGGAAGGCAGGTGGGGCCCAGCAAAGGAGTGGCTACCAGGGCTCAACAGCCACGCTCTGTGACAGCGCAGAGCTCAGCGCCGGCCTTTCCCTCCCTCCGCCAAGGACTCATGGCCAAGCCAACTCTCGGGGCCTTTTTTCCAGTGCCCATTTGGGTACTCTGCTGCACCAAGCTTGGGAGCCAGCCTGCCAACAGCCGCCTGGGCCTGGCCTCCCCACTGGCTGGCCTTGAGGTGGGCAGAGTGGGTTGTGGCGCCTCCTCTCCCTGTGTGGGACCAGGACGGTGGCTCAAGTCTCCACTCCAGGAAAGAATCAAAGTTTCTAGAGTTGTGAGAAAACTAGAGAGTGGCTCTCCTGATTCTTCACTGTGAGGGGCATTCTTCATGTTCTCCCAGCTGTTCCAAGACTGGGCCATAGAATTCCATGTTTCAGGAGCCTAAGACCCTCCCAGAGCCCAGGTGCTTCACTGCAGACCCCAAGCCATTGAGCACATCACCCAGAGCAGTGGCCAACATCGCGGACCCCTGTGCCTTGTCACAGATGGGTGCTGGTCCTCAGGCATTGGGGACACTGCTGGGTCGATGGGTTCGGATTCTGCCGGTTTCTGCTCTGCAGCCAAAGATGGTCAGAAGCATTGTCACTTCACTGACATCAAGTGCTCAAAGACACGGCAACCGTTCAATGGTACTTAAGTATTCAAAGTATACAACTACAGATTCTCTGACAGAAACCAGCACGGGGTCTTCACCTTCATTCACCCCACAGACGACATGTGAGGGAGAACAGCATCTCAGTGGGGATTTCCAAACCAAGCCTTTGTTTTCGGTGTGGGGCTTTGGGGGTTTGCTTTAATGTTTTTCAGATGTGAATGTTGGGCTTTGTATTTTGATGTAAACTGAGAATAATGGCATTTTAGGGCCTGTGACCAAAAATCAAGCTTGTAACGACCATGGATCTGAATAAACCTGTCCTTGCTTCTGAGTCTTCTGGCACCTGGGCTCAGTCTCTAGGAGGTTCACCTGTACAGAGTCCCTGAGCACACAGGGGCTGCAGAAACAACTGTTGGGCACCCCGTCGGCCCCTCCCCCCAGTGTCCGCAGGCCTGGGCCTCTGGCTTCCTATGCTTTCCTCTCTCAGAGGCACAGTAGACTTTGCTCTGTCTTTACAAAAGATTGAAAAAGTTAGGCGTGGTGGTTCCCATTGTGTGGTCCCAGCTACTTGGAATGCTGAGTTTGGAGGGTCATCAGGGTCCAGGAGGTCAAGGCTGTAGTGAGCCTTCATCATGCCACTATCCTCCAGCCTGGGTGACAGTGAGATCCTGTGCTCAAAGCTGACCACCGGGAACATGTGCCGCCAAGTCTGTCGCTTCTAGAAGCTCCGAGGATTGCGGGAGTTGCTGGGGGCTGAACTGTCTGGCCAGGAGGCACTTGTGAGGGACTTCTGGGGAAGGACTGGAGTTGGAGCAACTCAGAGGAAGCAGTTCTGTCTGGGGCACAAGGAGGGAGGCCAGGCTGGAGGCAGGAGCTCCTGCACATTCTCGTCTCCACCCCTGGACGCTTCCAGAGTGGTTTGCCCTAACTGCCACCGCCACCGCCTCAGCTCCTAGGATGCCCTTGACTTTTTGCCATTGGGCCACACTCCCCTGCTAACAGGCCAAATCCAGATGCTTTTCTGACCACGTGGCCCAGAGCCTCTGGCAGTGCAGCTTCAGGCTGTCCTGACACCACCCCTGCCCCCTGCACCTCTGCATCCTCCTCCTTGCCCCAAGACAGTCCTGTTCCCTGGATCCCATTTGTGGCCCACTCCCTTCCACGACCAACACATTCTACCGCTAGGATATACCAGCGCCCTCGTGATCCGAGGTAAGTCAGATTCTGATCATCTTGTGCAAGCAACTCACGAGCAGAGGCCCTGTGCAGTCAGGAGAAATCTATACCTTTCTCCTTGGACATCCAAGAGCAAGTTAGATCCCCTAAAGGCCAGCTCTCACCAATAACCCTGACATTTCCAATATAAATGAGAGAGAACTCTCTTTTCTTTTGAGACAAGTTCTTGCTATATTGCCCGGGCTGGAGTGTACTGCACCATCACGGCTCACTGCAGCCTCTAACTCCTGGGCTTAAGCAATCCTTCCACCTCAGCATCCCAAGTAGCCAGGACTACAGGCATGCGCCACTGCACCCTGCTAATTTTTAAATTTTTTTGTAGAGACGGGGTCTCACTGTGTTGCCAGGCTGGTCTTGAACTCCTGGGCTCAAGTGATCCGACCACCTCCGCATCCTGAAGTGCTAGGGTTACAGGTGTGAACCACCACGCTGGAGAGAGGACTCTTATGTAGCCTTCACTGTAAAAATTAAGCTAGCTTCCCTTGACTCCCAAAACCAGAATTCCGAGCATAATTTTCTCAAGTCACAAGGTGCCAAAACATATCAAATTATTTCTCGGTCAAGAATTCCTGCTTTGGCCAGGCGCAGTGGCTCAGGCCTGTAATCCCAGCATTTTAGGAGGCTGAGGCGGGAAGATGATGACGTCAGGAGTTTGAGACCAGCCTGGCCAACATGCTGAAATCCCATCTCTACTAAAAATACAAAAATTAGCTAGCGTGGTGGCATGCACCTGTAATTCCAGCTACTTGGGAGGCTAAGGTGGGAGGATCACTTGAATCC
>NW_026652299.1:33160834-33175969 GCF_009828535.3 Hylobates moloch
GCATACTTGTGCCTGATTTTTCCTCTTTTTTATTTTTATTTTTGTTTGAGACAGAGTCTCACTCTGTCACCCAGGCTGGAGTGCAATGGCCAAATCTTGGCTCACTGCAACCTCCTCCTCCCGGGTTCAAGAGAATTATAAAAGAGCAATATAAATTCCTGTGGAATTCCCCTTTTACTTAAGAATTTAATATCAGCAAATTAGTTTAACAAGGCTGTTTTGTAAGAGGCTGCGGTTGCATTCAAAAATTGGAATGGGAACAACGACTTGTAAAAATTCAACATTGCATTTATTTATTTATTTGTTTGAGACGGAGTCTCACTCTGTCACCCAGGCTGGTCTGCAGTGGTGTGATCTTGGCTCACTGCAACCTGGGCCTCCTAGTTTCAAGCGATTCTTCTCCCTCAGCCTCCCGAGTAGCTGGGATACAGAAATGCGCCACTACGCCCAGCTAATTTTTGTAGGTTTCACCATGTCAGCCAGGCTGGTTTTGAACTCCCCACCTCAGGTGATCCACCCACCTCAGCCTCCCAAAGTGCTGGGATTACAGGTGTGAGCCACCACACCCGACCAAAAGTCAACACTTGAAACTACCACCTGTTACATTCACTGTGTCTATGATTGGACATATCTTTTTCGGTGGCCAAAAAATTATAAAACAGACACAGAATAGTCTCTTCAAAAAATTAAGGATGTTCTTTCTTCTTAAAAGGATTATAAGACCAGACACGGTGGCTCACACCTGTAATCCCAGTACTTTGGGTGGCCGAGGTGGGCAGATCACCTGAGGTCAGGAGTTCAAGACCAGCCCGATCAACATGTTTAAACTCCGCCTCTACTAAAAATACAAAAATTAGTCAGGCCTGGTGGTGGGCGCCTGCAATCCCAGCTACTAGGGAAGCTGAGGCAGGAGACTCACTTGAACCTGGGAGGCAGAGGTTGTGGTGAGCCAAGATTGTGCCACTGCACTGCAGCCTGGGCAACAAGAGCAAAACTCCGTATAAAAAAAAGGTGTGTGTGTGTGGGGGGGGGGGGGGGGGGGGGGGGAGGATTATAAATATAATTCGAACTGGCCTCTAAATTAATTTGGTCGGTATGTTTGTGTGCGTTGTGTGTGTGGATGTGTGGATGTCAATGGCAGTAAAAGGTAAAAAGGGAAGGCGGTAAAAAGGGAGATGGTCTAATATTTTCAACATATTTTTTATTTTTGTTTTCTTTTGTGTTTTATTTATATATTTTTGGCAGCGAAATTGTGTTTACTAAAAAAAAAATCTGGACTACGAACACACTTCACTGCTTTGAAGAACTCCAAGCCAAATAAAAGGACCAATCAATACTAAAAGCAGTATAACTGGTTACTTTCTTAAAAATACATAAAAAGAATCAAATGCAACAGTGTAGGAAGACAATCACCCCCATGTTAGAAGTCACGACTTCTTCCAAATAAAGAATATGACCCATCTGCCATAGTGAATCAATATTTATTTCAGGACATGCCATGTCAAAATAAAACAAAGAGTCAACCCTTGCCTTTAGCAATTATATTGTATTATAAAAGCACTTTACAACTCCATCCCATCTTTAAGTTACTGGTGTGTGGGCTAATGATTATCTGTAAGCATTTCTCTATTCAGATCCATAATCCAAGTGCTGTCTGAATATTACAAGGTGACAATAAGTGGGAAGTGGAGGAGGAAGAGGAAAGAGAGGGGACTAAGGTTCTCCCAGTTTAAGGTTTTGTTGCAATGAGGGGATGAGGAAGTATGAAGATATTTTTGTTGTCTTTTCATCTTTATACTGTGTTAAGTAATGTTTACAACATAAACTCAGCAGGCTTTTCCTGACCTGTAACTCAGAAGTTTTCTTCCTGCAAACAATGTATTTACAAATGTGTTTATTAGCTTACACGGCAACCTCACAATAACTAGTAAAGATTAAAAGGGCACACTCCCAGTATATTTGTTTGCAGTGTTTTAAGGGAAATACATATTGCCATGGTGAAGCTCTAAATAGATTCAACGAAACATCTAAAAATTGAAAGTTGTTAAAAAAAAAAAAAAGCAAAGAAATATCACCAAAGAAAAAAGATTAATCGTAGCTTAAATATAAAACTAAATCACTAGCTAAACTATACAGATCTAATACAAACCAAAACCAGCCTGAAAGACCCAACCTTAAAAAATGCTAAAAAAATAAGGCATAAATCTGCATAATATTGAGTTTTATTTCCATTCTCTCCTTTCCCTCTAGTATGTATGCTTTACCTGATCTGCCTCTAGGGGATTACAAGAAAACGGTTTCCGGTTTCCGTCTTCAATTTGACCTCAAATGTCCTGAGCAAAGTTTTTGCTATTCTGCTGAGGGTTCTTTTGCTGGTAAGCTTTAGATACCGTTATTTCTGCTAATTCAGTAGTTTTGATCGTAGTGCCAAATTTAAATTCTTCCACTGGTTCTTCTGGAAGGAATTAAACTTTTACCGTGTCTTGCCTGCATAGTATTATTTTTTTTAAAAAGAAAACCAAAGCAAAATCTATTGCTTAAAGAGGTTTCTTATTTTGTAAACAAACAGAATAACTCTTGACAACTTTAAAACCTTGGGAGAAATAGTTCATTAGAACTTCATTATCTTACCATGAAGAATTAAATACTAAAAACCTGTTCTGAAGCACTTGGTTACTTTTCTCTCCCAGAGTCTAATAAAGCACATGTGAAAGGATCATTTGTTTTAGTCAGAAATACATTTTATGTTCTGCTACTTATAAGTACTCAGTATGTTCTTTAGGACTCATTTTGAAGATGCACCAAGAGCCTTTTCTCATTCAAGCACTGCCTGCCATTATCGCTGAATTCTGACCTCAAAGAAGATCTAAGTAATTTATATCAGTGCTCAAGAATAATTTTGGACATCTTGGCCCATAGCCTACAGCAAGTGGTATCTGTAAAATTAAAGGATAATTGCGGTGGGCTTGGTCGGACTGCTGCTTTGCCATCTCTTGTTTGTTTTGAGGAAGTGGGGGGAGGCAAGGTAAGAACAGGGAAATAGGGAATGGGGTAAGGGAGAGGTGAGAAAAGCAAGGAGAGATAAAGCAGGCTGTGAACACACTGCTTGTTAGCCAAGCCATACTCATACTGCTGAGATTTCCATCATTTTGAAGTACATTATCATAACATTAAAAAAGAAAAAATGTTAAGAAAATATATCTAATTTTTAAAGTTAGCACTGGAATATGCTGAAATAGTTTGCCTTTTTGTAAAATATAAATAATGAAGACGCTGACTTTTTTTGTGCGTGTGAAGCTAATAGATCATCTCTACTAGACAGGCAGCAATGATGAATTGCAAAACGTTATTACTGAAGGGAAAAGGTTCAAGCCAATATTCACACTGCAGTCAGTGAAAGAGTAAGGGGGCTTCTGAGGAAGGGCTGAAGGTGACATGGGAGAGTAGCAGGAACAGCCTCCTTCGCTGACTGGTTGCTCCTGAGGCGTTTCCAGTTTTACGTCCCTCATGTCTTCTCTGCTTCTGTCCTGTGTGCTTTCCATTCCCGGCAAAGCTGCTGCTACACGTCGAAAGAGCCGCTTTACATTGTATCCAGCTTTTGCACTCGTTTCAATAAACATAACATTCAGCTCTTTGGCTTTCCTCTCTCCCTCCTCAATTGACACTTGCCTCTTGTCAGCAAGCTCTGTTTTATTTCCTACTAGCGTGATGATAACATCACTTCCTCTTTCTGTTCTGACATCAACAATCCACTTTGTAGTTTGCTGGAAGGAGTTAACATTTGTGATATCGTAAACTACTACAGCTGCAGCAGAATCACGATGTAACTGGGAATGAGGCTACGGAGACGTTCCTGACCCGCAGTATCCCACAGCCGAAGCCTGATTGTTCCATCCTCCAAGTACATAGTTTTCGATAAAAAGTCAATGCCAATTGTTGCCTGATAGGTGTCGTCAAATCTGTCATACATGAATCTGGTGATCAAAGATGTCTTTGCAACGCTTTGCTCCCCCAGGAACACCAGCTTGAATTTCCTCGGCGGATTCCCGCAGTCTCCGCCCGCGGACGTGGTGGAACTAGAGGAGCTGCCGCCGCCTCAGCCCAGAGACCTCCCGGACCGATGCTGCTCCAGCCGGCTGACGAAAAAGGCGAGCGGAAGGGCGGGCGCCGAGCTCTCTCGGCCCCTGCAAGGCCCGGTGGAGGAGCCCGGCTGGAGGAGCCCGGCTGGAGGAGCCCGGCTGGAGGGCAGCAGGACTCTCCGCAGACTGGCAGCCGCCGCCGCCTCCCGGCAGATAAGCCTTAGCACCGAGCGAGGCCCGCGGCTGGGAAGAGGAGGGCGGTGTCGGCAGGAGCCAGGGGTGTGCTCTGGCTTCCCAAGGCTAGGGCCGTTCCCTCCTTCCGCACCCGGCTCCGAGACCTGCGGGAGAGAAGCGCAGGGTGGCGGAGCCCGAACCGCAGACGTATCTGGGACCTCTCACGCGCGGCGCCTCGGCTTCCACAGCCGCCGCCGCCGCCCAACCTGCTGAGTGCCTCTGGCGCGGCGCGGGGCGAGCCAGGGCGCCTCAACACGTTTTTTTAAATACACAAAACATATGTACTAAAAACAATAGGGCGGTGAAAACAAAATATTGCAAACTAGAAAAAAGACAAAATTGACATTTTAAAGACTTTATTATGTATTATTAAATATATGTTAAATAGAAATGTTATAAAATGTAGCGTCCCTATCTCCCAGTCTCTGTGAGAGGTCAGAAACCTAACTTTCCTAAGCCACAATTAAGCAAACACATCTGGCCTCATCACATGGACCAACCTCTCTCCTAACATCATGCAGGAAGTTTCAGTAGCTCCTGCAAAACTCTCCCACCTTGCATTTGAACAGATACGTCAACTGATACAATTACACAAGAATTGCATAAGATATTAGACCGAATCTCACAATCACACTCAGCCTGATTATCAACCCTTCTCCTGCATCTTGCTCACCTAAATGTATCTACATTTTCTATGAACGGAATAGCTTAGAAATGTATGTCGTCCATGTATTATAGTGTAAGTTATTGTAATATAGAAATATGGACTTTCTTTAACTCCCATTTTCTGCCTAGGAAACAGCAATATTTTTTGAGCATGGCAAGTGTTTCCAAGCATTCAGAAGTGGAGAGTGTGGGTTATCCACTGCGGAATGAGGTCTGCTTGTCATCCCCTCAGTCTCCACTGCTCTCCCTCCCTCATCTCTCTCTGTTTCATTGATGAGTATAGAAGATCAGTCACTTTTATATGAAATGAAAACTGATGAAACTAAGGTGTTGATGTGATTATCCAACCAACCATTTATTGAGTGTTCATTACAAGTCAAATTGTGTTCTGAAGAACAGCTCAGGAAATGAATGTTTGACATCGATATACATAACAAATACGAACATACCATTAAAAAATCAGACCTCTTATGACAATCCAGATTCTCATGTAAGTTTTGTGAAGCTCTTTCAAGATGAGAATGTAACAATTCAAAAAAATTATTTAAACAAGTCATTCTTGAGACAGAAAAATGGAATTAGAAGATCATATATGGCTATTTCACTAGCTGAAATCTTAAGTACTGTTTTTAGTCAATTGACAGCCATATAATTCTTAGTTTTATATACTGATATTCACCAGAAGTTAAAAACTTTAAAAAGTATTTCTGTCTCATTCTACTAATTTTAAAATTTCATTTATTTGGTTATATTTCTTCATTTTACCTGGCTTGAATACTTCTTTCCTGCCCAGCATTAAGTTTAATTAACGTCTAATTTGTTTACTTGGTTTAGTTACTTTTGCCCATGCTTGGTACAGTTCTTATGGAGCAGGCATGTAGAAATGTTTACAAGTTTATGGTCCTCACTCTTCCAAATCCCTAATGGCAGCACCCAACAGACACATACCACAATGTAAACACATACACACACACACCTGCACACCCATACTCACTCACCTACACACACACACACACACCTGCACACACCCATACTCACCCACCTACACACAGACACACACCCATACTCACCCACCTACACCCAGACACACCTGCACTCACCCACACACACCCAGACTCACCCACCTACACCCACACACACCCATACTCACCCACCTACACACAGACACACACCCAGACTCACCCACACACACCCAGACTCACCCACACACACCCAGACTCACCCACACACACCTGTAGTCCCTAGCTACTCCCAAGGCTGAGGCGGGAGATGCTTGAATCTGGGAGGCAGAGGTTGCAGTGAGCCAAGATCATGCCTCTGCACTCCAGCCTGTGCGACAGAGCAAAACCCTGTCTCAAAAAAAAAAAAAATTTAGACAGTTGTGGTAGCCCATGCCTGTATTCTCAGCTACTTGGGGGAGCTGAGTTGGGGGGATCACTTGAGCCTGGGAAGTCGAGGCTACAGTGAGCCGTGGTCATGCTACTGCTCTCCAGCCTGGGTGACAAAGCGAGATCCCTTCTCTACAAAGAAAAAAAATAAATAAAGAAGTCATCCACTATGGGCACTGAGTCTGATAACCACATACTTTCCTCAGCAAAAATCTCCCAGTAGAGTTGCTTTTAGAAAACAGAAGTCATCCCAGCGCAGTGGCTCATGCTGTAATCCCAGCACTTTGGGAAGCCAAGGTGGGAGAATTGCTTGAGCCCTGGAGTTGGAGAGCATCCTGGGCAACGTAGTGAGACCCCATCTCTATATACAATTTTAAAAAGTAGCTCTCTCACCCACAGCTGAGTTTTAACCCCATCCTCCCACTCCCCACCCTCCAGGACCAGGCCCTGTACTCACCTCTCCTGTTCTGTCCAGGGGAGCCTTGAGGGCCAGGAAGACCCTGAACCCCATTCTCTCCCTGCTCCCCCAGGGGGCCCAATCAGTCCAGTGAGACCTGAGTGGCCCCTAGAGAAGGGAGCAGGTGGTCGGGGAACACAGGAGGAGTCACGTGGATGGGGGAGAAAGGCCAAGACACAGAGAATGCCCTGGGCACAGGGTCTGTGGGTGGCCCTCACTGAGCAGGGACCCCGGGGCCTGGCGGCTGGGGGCCTGGAGCAGAGCAGCCCCTCAGAGTCCCACAGGCTTCAGGGCTGAGGGTGATGGGAGACACACCTGGCCATGTGTCTGTCACTCACCTTCTCTTCCTCGGCTCCAGCATCGCTCCCGAAGCCAGGAAGCCCTGGGGGTCCCTTTGGGGAGACAGGAAGTCCCTCTCTCCAGAGAGAGGCGGAAACTCGGTTCTCCCATCACCTCCCACTTCCTGCAGGGCCTTAGCTGGCCGCTCCAGGGCGTCCACCCTCACCCCTCACCAGCCCCATCCCAGTCACTCACCACAGGACTGGAAGGCCCAGCCTGGCCTGTGGCTCCAGGTCAGCCTCACTGACCCTGCAGGTTTGAGGGGACCCCAGGGATGGGGAGGAGCACCCCAGACCATCAGCACCAGCTGGGCCTGTGGGACCCAAGGCACCCACAGCACCTGGAGGCCCTGAAATGCACACAAGGAGTGTGTCCTGAAAGGCAGTGGAGGGGATGTGATTTGGAGCAGGGGTTCAAGGTGCAAGGGATGAGGCAGGGAGCAGGGCCCGAAGCCTGGGAGCCCCAGGGCAGCAATAAATGTAGGAAACCCCTGTCCCCAGAAGGAGTCAACATGGGATACGTGGATGGGGGTGGATAGACATCTGGAGACAGAGGCACCTGAGGGACAGGAAGGCAGAGGGGAGGCTCCAGCACCCAGGGGCAGCCTCTCTTTCATCTGGGCTTTACTCCTCATCGGCCCTGGGGACGAGGCATGCCAGCGGGACCCTGCAAATGGGTCGGGAAGCGAGAGAACACGAGGCCTGGGCAGCCAGGTGCCACTCTTCCCCTTCCTGTGCTACACACACACACACACACACACACTGCACACATGCACATACTATAGACACATTGCACACACTGCACACACATGGCACACACACACAGATGCAGAGGTCCTGTTGTGAAAATGCAGAGGCATCTGTGCATTTGGGGAAGAGCCAGTCACCCACACCCCACCTGGTGGCCCAGGTTAACCTCTGGCCCAGCAGAAAAGCTGGCCCGTCCCTCCTCCAATGTCCATTGATTGGTCAGTAAACATGACCACCGCTGTTGAGAACACATTCACCAAACCTCAGGAACAACATACGCAGGACGTCACAGACTCATAACCCCATGTGCTCATGCACCCCCGGCCATGCACACATCAGGGACAGCACAGATACCAGGCATCTCCCTGCCTGCCCCACCAGCCATTGCCCAATCTCTACCACATGGCCCAGGGACTGCCTCCCAAGGTCCCAGAGCCCACCTCACTCACCCACTTGACTAGTGGCCCAGGGGGTCTATTCTCCCAAATGGGACCAGGGAATGCCTAGGAAGAGAAGAATTGGGATGGGTGCGTGTTTGGCCTCCAGCCAAGGGACCTCTCAAGAGTGGGTATAGAAGAGGGCTAAGGGGCTGAAGGCTGGGGCTCAGTGGGGGTGGTGGGGTCACTGGTCATTCACAGATTGTCCTGGTTCGCCATCCTTGCCACAGTCACCCTTAGCACTGTCCTGGCTCGGCAGAGGTGAAGCAAGGCCAGAGGAGGCCCCAACCTGGCTGGCATCACCCCTAAAACTGCCAATCCTCACATCCCCCTGCCTGTCCTGCCATATCTCCAGCTTCCCAGTACCCAAGCCCATTAGCCACGTGGAGGCTCCTCATAGAAGCCCCACCCTCTTTTCCCCTTCCCCCTCCCTAAGACGCCCGAGTCACCTTCTTCATGGGGGTCAGGGTCTCCAGGAAAACCAAGATCCTGATCCAAAGAGAGAACAAGGATCAAGGTCACAGACCCTTAAGCCCGCTCAACACAGACTACCACAGGCACACGCCACCCTCTCCCTCTGTACAGACAGTGCCTGACACCTTGCCGGATCTGTCCTACAGACCCTGGCTGATGGATGAAATGAGTACTCAGACACAGGTATGCAGTGTAAGAGCAGCTAAGTGACTGCCTGGCTCCAGTGGCCAGAGAGCAGCCGTGAAAAGCTGGAGCTGCTTGCTTTTATTCAGTGCAGGCACAATGGTGAAAACCTGGAGCCAATACAACCTGTAGGTAATTAACATTTATTGTTCCCCTTTCAGGGAACGTCAGGTGCATGGATGATCAAAGGTCAGTTCCTGGTTGACATAAGTGAACAATCTTGTTTAAGAAAAATTCCCCCACACTCCCTTGTAGCTACCCCTTGCCCTGTACCTCAGGGTTATAGAACAGCTGCCTTCAGCTCTTCTCCTCCTGGGGCTCTGTAGAACCTTCCGACCTTTCAAAAGGTTTGTGTCCTTTCCCTATAGTTTTTCCCACCACTCTGGCCAATCCCCCACACCGCCTCCCTAGGAAGAGGGTCTCTTTTATCGGAGTGTGATGAGATTCCTGAGGGGTTATTAGATCCTGTTTCGTGAAGGAATAGAAGGTGGAGAATTGTTAGTGCTATAATGATGAAACGTAAGATGAAATGGAAGGTGAAGAATCATGTACGAGTGTCTTTGTCAACTGAAATTCCACCTCAGATTCACTGGACAAGGTCAGTCCCGACATATGGAGTAGCTGACATTAGGTCTGTGATTACTGTAGCGCCTCAGAATGATATTTGGCCTCATGGAAGTGCATAGCCTGTAAATGCTGTTGCTGTGGTTGCAAGCAAGAGAATAATGCTAGTATTTCAGGTCTCTAAATATGTGAATGAGCCATAATATAAGCCTCGGCCGACATGTAGGAAGAGGCAGATGAAGAATGTCGAAGTACCGTTAGCGTGAAAAAAGCGGATAATTCAGCTGTAGTTCACATCTCGGTTAATATAGGCAACTGAAGAGAAAGAAATTGGGGTATTTTGTGTGTAATGTATGGCCAGATATAACCCTGTGATGATCTGAAGGATTAAACAGGTGCCAAGAAGTCAGCCCAAGTTTCATCATATAGAGATATGAGATGGAGTGCGGAGGTCGATGAGTGAATAATTAATGATTTTTATTAGTGAATTTGTTTTACATATTATGGTCATTAGTGTTCTTATAGTTGAAATATAACAATGGTTTTTCTTATCATTAGTCATGGTTATAATCCATGTGGGAATAATGACATATGCTTTGTTCTTATTAAGTGTTCTTTTGGTTATGGGATTTGTAGGTTTTTCTTCTAAACCTCCTATTTGTGGGGTCTTAGGGTTAATTATTAGTGGTGCTGCAGGTTGCGTTATTGTACTAAATTATAGTGGGGCTTTTATGGGATTAATAGTCTTTTTGATTTACTTGTGGGGGATGTTGGTTGTTTTTGGCTATACTGTGGTGATGGCTATTGAGGAATATCCAGAGGAGTGAGGATCAAGCATTGTGGTTTTAGGAACTTTATTATTGGGTTTAGCAATAGAGTTGGTGTTAAGTTGATGAATGGCTGAGTATGATGGGCTGGTGGTTGTAGTTAATTTTAATAGTATGGCAAGTTGAATAATTTTTGAGGGTGAGGGGCCAGGGTTGGTTTGTGAGGATTCTGTGGGTGCAGGTGCTTTCTATAATTATGGGTGTTGATTGGTGGTGGTTGCTGGTTGAACATTGTTGGCTGGTGTTGATGTTGTAATTGAAATTACTCAGGGCAACAGATTAAATACTTAAGAGTAAAGTCAAAAAGGATGGAATAAAAGAAGAGGAAATAAGATTTAATTAGGCCTTTTTGAGTAGTTGTAGTAACGGAGGCTGTGATTTGGGTTTGTGAAATTGTTTTTGGTATGGACTTTTCTAGTCAAATTAGATCTAATAGAAGTGATGCCAGGTTTTGGCTTGTAGATAGGCTTGAGTGAGGGGTTATACGGTGAATTGTGATTGAGTAAAATCCTAATATGTTAGAAAAGTTGAATATTTGTAATGGGTGTTTTATTTTAAGATTATTAGTTATAGAACTCAGTTCTATAGCCAGTAGAAGCCCTAGGATGGTTACACCTAGGGCTGCAAGTTTTAGATGAGGTGCTATTGTTGTTTGGGGGGATGAAGCAGGGGCAATGCTATTGGTGAGGAGAAACCCAGCGAAGATGCTGCCAACTATAAGGTGTTTAATTGGATTTATTAGGGAAGGATTATTTTCATTAATGTTGATTAGGGTTGGGAAGTGGGGTTGTCCTATTATGGCAAAGAAAGTAATTTGGATACTGTAGACACTTGTTAGGGAAGTGGCAATGAAAGTAATAGAGAGGGCTCAGGCATTGGTATATGACGTGTTTGCGGTTTCGATGATGAGATCTTTAGAGTGAAAGCCTGTGACGAAGGGCATACCCGTAAGTGCTAGGCTGACAATAAGAAGGGAGGAGAAAGTAAGGGGTAAAGTCTTAAATAGTCCTATTTGTCAGATGTCTTGTTCATCGTTGAGGCTGTGGATGATGGATCCTGAACACATAAATAATATAGCTTTGAAAAAGGCGTGGGTGCAGATGTGTTGGAATGCTGGGTGTGGTTGATTAATGCCAATTGTGGTTATTCTAAGGCCTAGTTGACTTGAGGTGGAGAAAGCTACGGTTTTTTCAATATCATTGTGTTAAAGCACAGATTGCCGTAAATGAAGTGGTAATAGCTCCTAGACATAGTGTAAGGGTTTGGATTAACACATTATTTTCTATGAAGGGGTGGAAACGAGTAAATAGGAAAATCCCTGCCACAGCTGTAGTGCTAGAGTGGAGTAGGGCTGAGACAGGGGCCGGGCCTTCCATGGCGGAAGGAAGTCAGGAGTGGAGGCCAAGTTGGGCTGTTTTTCCTGCTGCTGCTAAGGGAAGGCCAATTAATGGAAGATCGGGGATAGGATTTAGGATAAATATTTGTTGAGTCTCTCATGTATTGGAGGATGTGAGGAATCATGCTATAGCTAAAAGGAAGCCAATATCGCCAATGTGATTATGTAGGATAGCTTGCAGGGCTGCTGTATTAGCATCTGCTCAGCCATGTCATCAGCCAGTTAGTAGAAAAGACACAATTCCTGCACCTTCTCATCCAATAAAAAGTTGAAAAAGTTGTTGGTGGTAACTAGAATTAATATTGTGGTGAGGAAAATAAATATTTGAAAAACTGATTAATAGTAGGATCTGACTTTATATATCATATTGAGAATTCTATAATAGATCAGGTGGCAAATAGTGCTACTGGAATAAACATTATGGAGAAGTAGTCTAGTTTGAAGCTTAATGAGAGTTTAAGGGTTTGGATTGTTATTCAATATCAGTTTGAGATGATGGGTTATTGGTCTGTATATATAAACATTGTTGTGGGTATGAGGCTGATGGTGAAGGTGCATGCAATAGCTGTTTTTATGTAATATGGGTACGAGTTCTTCTTGTAAGGGTTGATGAAGGTAATAACAATTGGTAAGGTTAAGTAGATTAAGGTTATTATGGTAATACGTGATTATTACTTTTGTTTGGAGTTGCACCAATATTTTTGGTTCCTAGGACCAACAGATAGCTCTCATCCTCTAAAAGTTGAGAACGCCATGTTGTTAGGCATGGGGGCATGAGTTAGCAGTTCTTGCACACTTTCTTGGTAAATAAGAAGCAGCAGACTTCTACTATTAGATCCATAATCTAACATTTTGATTAAACTGTATTTGTAGGGTATAGACTGTATAATAGTTTTAGGGTTTAGAGATAATAGGAGAATAGGTGAAAGGTGTATAAATATTAATACAGTTTCTCATGTAAAGGAGGGCTTAATATTGTTAATATAATAAGTAAGTGTTCGTCATTGTGTTGTGACAAGCATGTGAAGGAAATAAAGGGCTGTAATTAATATATTATGTCCTATAAGCATAATGGTAATATTTGATCAGGAGAATGAAGCCACTATTATGAGGAGTTCTCCTATTAGATTAGTGGAGGGGGGTAAGGCAGGGTTAGTAAGATTTGCTATAAGCCATCAAAAGGCTATTAGTAGAAATAATGTTTGAAGCCCTCCAGAGAGTAATGTGATTCGTCTGTGGATTCGCTTGTAATTTGAATTTGCTAGGCAGCAAAGTAGGGACGAAGTAAGTCCATGGGCAATTATGAGGATAATTGCACCGGTAAAGCTTCAGGGGATTGGAATAAGGATGGCCATAATAACAAGTGCCATATGGCTTACGGAGGAATATGCAATAAGTGACTTTAGCTCAGTTTGTCATGGACAGATAGAGCTTGTCATAACTATACCTCATAAGGATAACATGAGGAAGGGATAGACTATATATTCTGTCAGGGGGCTGAGGATAAGGGTTGAGTCATATTAGGCCGCAGCCACCTAGTTTTAGGAGTCCTGCTGCAAGTACTATTGAGCCGGCAATAGGGGTTTCTACATGGGCTTTAGGAAGTCATAGGTGAAGTCCGTATAGGGGTATTTTTACCATAAAAGCCATTATACACACCATATAAAGTTGTTGGATCAGGAAATTAATAGTTCTTGGGTATTAAATGTTATTATGCTCAGTGAGCCTAGGATATTTTGGGTGTAAGTAAGTATAATAAGTAGGGGGAGAGATCCTACTAGTGTATAAAGTAAGAACTATGTGCTTGCATTGAGGCGTTCTGGTTGCCCCAGCGGGTAATAATAATTAAGGTGGGGATAAGTGTAGTTTCAAAGAGAATATAAAATATGATTAGTTCTGTGGCTGTAATGCTGTAATTAGAAAAACCTGTAGGGAGATCAATATGGAAATATAGAGCTTTTTCCATGGGAGTGATTCACTGGAGAGGTGATATTGGCTTGCTATAATTATAAGAGGTAATGGCCAGGCTGTTAAGATTAGAAGGTGTGGTGTTAGGGGATCAGAGGAGAAAGTTGATGAGAAGTTGAATAGATTGTCGTTGAATTGATTAAAGAATAATTGGGCAATAAAGCTGATAATTAGGCTGTGAGTGGTTATATTAATTCTGAGTATAGGATTTTTAGAGAGTCATGTTATTGGTAGCAGTATGATTGTTAGAATGATAATTTTTAGCATTGAACTAAATTTAGGTTATGCACATAGTCTAAGCCATATGTGTTGGAAATTGAAACTAGTAAGGCAAGGCCCACTGCGATTTTGCAGACAGCAAATACTAGTAGGGTGATGGGTACTACGTTTGCTAGGGTAAAATGTATATTTAAAGTTATAAGGGTATTTATGATGAATAATTATAATATTATTCCTCTAGGCATAGTAGGAAAAAGTAGTATTTATATATAGTAGTGCTGGCAGCTAAGACTGGGAGAGAAAGGAGTAGAAGAACTGCTGATATTAGGTGGGATCGATAGATTAATACCCCCAGAAGGGATATGGTATATGCGAATGTAATATTTATGTAAATAGGGGGCATCTGGTAAACATGTTCTGTCGTAACTAATGAGTCAAAATCATTTATTTTGGCTTAAACTAGTTACCAATTCAGTTCAGTCTAATCCTTTTTGAGTTCATTCATAAGTTAACCCTGGGATTAAAATGATAACTAGCATAAGGGATGTACTAATTGTTAGTGTCAGGTTACTTGTTTGAAGGGCTCATGGTAAGGGTAGTAGTAGGGCGATTTCTAAGTCAAATAGGAGGAATGTGATGGCTACAAGAAATGATTTTATGGAGAAAGGAATGCGGGTGGAGGATAACGAGTCAAATCCGCATTCGTAGGGGCTGGATTTTTCTGTATAAATATTAAGTTGTGGGAGTCAGAATGTAATAGCTGTAAGTGACAGGACTAGTAGGGTGTTGATTACTAGGGCTAGCGTTAGGTTAATTAATCTTTTTCAGATACCATCGAAACTAATTGATTGGAAGTCAGTGGTACCGTTTGTACTAAAAGAATAAGACCCTCATCAGTAGATAGAAATATACAAGCATAGTCATACCACATCTACAAAGTGTCAATATCAGGCGGTGGCTTCAAAGCCAAAATGATGGCTAGATGTAAAGTGGCATTTTAATTGGTGGAGAAGGCAGATAGTAAGGAATGTTGATCCAATAATGACGTGAAGCCCATAAAAGCCTGTAGCTATAAAAAATGTTGGGCCATAAATTCCATCAGAAATAGCAAAGGGAGCCTCTAAGTATTCTGAGACTTGTAGGAGGGTGAAGCAA
>NW_026652299.1:33176069-33219331 GCF_009828535.3 Hylobates moloch
CAGGCCAGAGCAGGCGAAATTACTAGTTCTGTCCATTCTACTGCAAGTCCCAACACAGGTAGATTTTACCACTCCCAGTTCAGCAAAAGGGCACACAGAGTAGACCCACCGGCAACAGAGGAAAAGGAGCAAGGACAAGGAAGGAAGTTTGTGCCTTGGTGCCCGGTGCTGCCTTCCCCAGACCCTAGCTGGTCAGAGCAGTAGCCGACCTGCATGAGAGGAACACCCAACACAGACAGAGAGATTTAGCCAGGCAGAATCCAATAAACTCAGAATGATCCCTCCAGACTAGGTGGATTTTCTTCTGATTGGAAATTTTACTTCTTGAGTAATTTTTAAATCATAACTGAATATCCAAAATGGCAGATTTAAGTATTCCACCCACTGGAAAGGTATGAAACACATTGTGAAATAATGCATGGCTTTCTGGTTTACTTCCCAGTCTCCTAAATTAAATTGCTTAGTGCATGTCAGCCTGTGAGGAAGGCTGTGCCATGTAGTAGAAAGAATGAGGGTTTGAAATCCTATATACCTGAGTTCAAATGTGATTCAATCCCTTAATAGCATTGGGTGAGCTTCAAGTCATCTGAACAGTCTATGAGCCTAAGTTTTCTCCACTTCTTACAAACAGGCAGTGTATGGGGGTTGTTAGGGTTAAATGAAATAGCATTTATAGTGTGTAGCACGCAGGTTTCCAAGCAATAAATGCTCAAAATGTTAGATGCCTTCTACCTCTGGCTTTCCCCTGAGATCCTGACAAATCCTCCATGGACCAACAAAAATCAAACCTGTATGACTGTATGCATCTGCTATGGATTAAAGCTGGGTCCTGGACGCCTACAAAGGCAGTGCCCTCTATGGGCTCCCCTGGACCCATCAGCTGGACCATTCCCTAAGGTGTTTCTGTCTGTTCCTCATTGCTCACACCCATGTGCAGAAACATGCACCCACCCCTAGCCACACTCAGGCAACATCAGTTATGATATACATGTAGTTTTTTTAAAAAGCAGTAACTTCCCCTTAGTAAATATACCTCTCATGAGCCCTGGCATTTTGCACATAACATTTTAAAGACAGAAGAAAATAAAAGTAGTCTCAACCTCAGTCTACATCAATGAGCACTTGTTTTGTGTCTGAAACCTTATCTCTACCCAAACTTCATGGTCATACTTCCATTTAAGCACAAAAAAGGTATAAAGTCACAATACATAAAGTTATTTTTTGGCACTGGGAATAAGAAATGCCCATCAGGAGTTTGCCAACCTGTGCAAGAATTATCAGTCACTGGCCATCAAAAGTCATCAACAAGGTCATGACCATTCCAATTCCAGGCTTTGAGAGGGTCCAGGGCAAGCAGGAGTAAGGTAGAAAAATGTTGCCACCCACTTCTGCCAAAAGTCTGGCTCATCCATCAGAAAGCCAGCAGTCATCTCCTTTACTGAGAGTTGTATTCGTGGCAGCTGAAGCCACCCCTTTATCCTCAGTTTTCACCCCACTCCTCTTCAACAGCACCTCTTTCCCTGAATCAGTGTCAGATAATACAAATTGTAGCAGCATCCAAGAGTGGAATAGGACAGGTAATGGGGCCATTGTTAACAGTTCATGAAGTCTGCAAAAGACAGAAAAAGATCTGAGGATTGTAGTTTTCAGGCTAAAGAAGTATCACCGGCTCCAAATAATCAGGAACCCATTCATTTATTGAGCATTATTACTGAGGCCCTCCTACATGCAAAATGTTCTTCTAGGCACTGGGGATACAGTCAAGGACAAAGTCTTCCCTTCAGGGAGCCTGCATTCTGCTGAGGGGTAGACAGACAACACACAGACAATTTAAAAAACCAGAAAGTGACAAGAACTACCCAGAGAATGGGTGGATGGAATGGAGTGAATAAATAGTTCCTTATGATGAGAATAGTCAGGGAAGGCCTCTTTGAGGAGGTGCCTTTTAATTTGAGGTTCCAACATCGGGAAGAAGCTGTTCGGGAGAAGTTCCAATGGGTCACATTTCTAGGTAGAGGGAATAGCTGAAGCAAACGCTGAGGCTGCAAGGAGTTCATCTTGTTTGAGGAACTGTACAGGCCAAGTAGATGGAGCTTGGTGGCTGAGACCTTCAAAGAGAGTGGATCCAGATGAGGCAAAAGAGACCAGGGAGGGCCAGACCTCACATGCTGGAGTGTCCACAGTGAGTCTGATCTTTTTCTAAGGCCAATGGGAAGTCATTGGAAGGTTTTCAGTGATGACTCACAAGATCTGATTTATATTTTACAAGATCCTCCTGCCTGTTGTGTGGGAATGGATGGTAGGGGTGTGAGAGAGAAAGCGAGAGGTCAGGGTATGTTTGGAAGAAGAGTCAGTGGGACTTGTTGACGGATTAACTGTGGAAGGTGAGGGAGGAAGGAGGAGTTGACGAAATCCAGTCCAGTGTTGGTCATGATTATATTTACATAATATTCAGAAAACTAGATAACAGTGGCAGGAGGAGACCTCTCAATCTAGTATCTAGTGGACTAATGTGTGTGTGTGTGCTATTAGAACTATGGAGAAAAGTTTATTAATTATGAAATAATGTGTATATGTTCATGCTTGTGTCTGTCTGTGATGCTATGTAATAGAGTATCAAACAGATTTTTTTCTGTCTCCATGGCTCAAAGCCAAGGAGACCAGCCACATCTTGCTTTTACTGAAAGGCACTAATGAAGATTTGGCTCTACCACTAACTCCTGCATGTATCTCCTCCCTCTTCCTGTAAGCCAAGGTCCGTGAAGGGAGAAGTCTCACTGGGTGTGCACAGCTTCCCAACAGCAGATCTGCCATCCCTGGCCCACTCTACTCATGAAACTGAGTATGTTTGTCTGTCCTCTGGTGAAACTAGCATCTTGCTACTCATGTGAGCATCTGCTTAGACAGAAAAAAATTTGAAGATAAATATTTTAAAAATCAATAGTTTCCTAAATACCAGAAATAAAACCAAAAAATTATATTTACACCATCATTAGGAAAATAGAATGTTAGGAATAATCCTCACATTTGTGAAACCTCTACTTAAAAATACATACACTTTATAATGCACAGCAGTATGTAATGATTTTCAACCAATTTTTAAATCTATCTACTAAATGGTTTACAGAAATATGGTTTTTTCAATTGAATATAAGGGTTAAAAATATCTAATTCCAATCCCAAAAGGATTTTCTTTGCAATTTGACAAAATAATTTCAAAGTTCGTCTGGAGAAAGGAACAGTTGAGATTAGGGGGGAAAAAGGAAGCAGAGTTGTGGACGCTCCCTGTGAAATGTTATGTACGAAACAAAGTGTTCATAGAAAGCTGCACAGACTCTAGAATTCACAGATAAACCGCTGAGCACAATGATCTTAAAACAGAAACATGATTTAACATTTCATAGCGAAGCATCCTAAAGCCATGTAAGGGATAGGCTTTCTTACCAAAGAGTACATGGAAAGTCATCTATTTAATTCAGGAAAGAAGTCTAATTGGAGACTTAACTCATACCACGCACTGGAATAAGTTGTTGTACATTAAACAGATAGATGTAAAAACAATATGAAACCACTCCAGAAATTTTTAAGGCTGCTAAAATAAAAAGTAGGCAAACATAACCTAATCTTGGTTTGAAAAAATTTAAGAAAAAAGAAAGCATTGAATGAAACCACACAGGAAAAAAAGAGAACTGACCATATAAAGCTGTCTATGTGTGCATATACATATAAAAATAGAGGAGATTAAAAACTGGAGAAAAATCTTATAATGTATTTCCTACATAACATGACATTTTACTAAGCAATTGGAATATAGCTTAATAAAAAAATAGGTAAAAGATACAAGGAGACTCCCATAAAAGAAGACAAAAAGCTAATAAATTGCGGGGTGCAGTGGCTCATGCCTGCAATCCCAGCACTTTGGGAGGCCGAGGCGGGTGGATCATGAGGTCAGGAGATTGAGACCATCCTGGCTAACACAGTGAAATGAAATCTTCGTTAGTGTCTTTTGTATAAAAATACAAAAAAGTAGCCGGGTGTGGTGGCGGGTGCCTGTAGTCCCAGCTACTTGGGAGGCTGAGGCAGGAGAATGGCATGAACCTGGGAGGCAGAGCTTGCAGTGAGCCAAAATTGCGCCACTGCACTCCAGCCTGGGTGACAGAGCGAGACTCCGTCTCAAAAAAAAAAAAGCTAATAAACACGTCCAACACCAACAGTAGTCAAAGAAATGCAGAGTAAACACTAATATGCCATTTTCACTTCTGAGATCTGTAAATATTAAAATGTTTATAACCACCAGAGATGTGAAAGGGTTGATGATAAGTATTATCATATGCCATGGCTGGCTATTCTTTTTTTAAAAAATAAAAATTAAAAAAAAATTGGTTTTGAGGTACAGGTGGTTTTGGTGAAGTTCTGCAGTGGTGATTGCTAAAATTTTAGTGCACTCATTACCCAAGCAGTGTACACTGTACCCAATATGGAGTCTATTATCCCTCACCCCACTCCCAACCTTCCCCTGGCCAAGTCCCCAAAGCCCATTATATTACTCTTATGGGGCTGGCCTATTCTTTGGCTCATTTCTGGAAAGCATGTTGATGATACAAAATTGAAAGCCTTATAAAATTGCTTAAGGGCTCCCACTCCCCAGCTCCTGCCTCCTCACAGGTAGAAGCCACAGCCAAGGAGAAGAGAGACATGGGGAAGGCAGAGATGAGGGAACAGGAAGGAAGGAGGCAATGAGGAAAGAGAAGGGGAGGGTAAGATGAGGAGGGCGCAGGTGGACGGGGATGAGGGGGCCAAGCATGGACAGCGGGAGGGGAGAAGGCGGAGGGGCCAAGAGGCGGCTGCGCAGGAGGGCCTTCAGGCAGAGTTGAGGTCCGCGGCCTTGGGCTGGGCCTTGCGGGAGGTCAGCTCCGACAGCTTCTTCAGCCGCTTCTTCAGCTCCAGCGGGAACTTCTCGTAGCACCTCTTACACACGGGCTTCATGTCGAACTCCACAAACTTGTTCCTGGGGAGGAAGCTGGGCTGTCAGCAGAGCCCCACGCCCACCCCTTTAGCCCCGGACAGGTGACCGTGGAGTGGGCTTCCCTCAGCCCCCAGCCTCCCCACACCAGCCTCTCCTAGCCAGCAGGCCAGGCCCTAGGGTGAGCTGGCCAGAGAGCATAGGGATGAGACGGGCCTTGAGGCTTCCCTTCTCTCCCAGAGGCTTCTCTCAGGTTCTGACACCCCAGAACCCTCTGTGCCTCCCCACAGCCCTTGGAAACCTGGACGACATCTCTCCTCTCCCAGCTCCAGCCATCCCATGCCCCTCGAGGCTTCCTGGATGAGCAGCTGACACTGCTGCTTTTGCATATGCTGTTCCCTGGGGATGGAATGCCCTTCCCTCCCCAGAGCCCAGGCTTCTGGCAGGTGTGTTGGAGGCACGAGTGTTCCTCCTCCTCTCACTGTGCCCTGGGGTCCCTGGACCCCCTAGACCCCCTGGACCTGCCCCCATCTCCCTGGGTGGCATGAGGCTGGGCTGCCCCTTGTCCCCACCATATCCCCAGGACAGGACCTGCAGCAGCCCCCTCCACCCTGAGCCCCATCCCACGATCACAGGGACTCACTTCAGGGTGAGCTTGCTGTTGCAGGTGGAGCAGGAGAAGCAGCTCACACACCAGGCCTTGTTGAGGGCCGACACCACTGTGAGGGAAGCGTGGGTCTCAGCAAGCCTGGCTTGGCTGCCGCAGGCCCAGCTGGGCTCACAGCTGCAGCACCCAGGCCCCAGGAGAGCAGGTGGGGTGGGGGAGGGAACACAGGGCCTCACCATCGCCTTCAATCACATGGCTGCAGTTGTAGCAGACATCCCCGAAGAGCTGTGGGCCGAGCAGGCTGTCAGAGCGGCTGCAGGCAGTCACACCCCAGCCCAGGGCCATCATGCAGCCAGCCTGGCCCTCCAACGTGGCCCCTCTCAGGCATCTCCCAGGCCCTGCCTCCCAGGGCCCAGCTCCAAGGCTGGGTTGAGGGCACTGCAACCCATCAGAACCACCCCCTCAGGAAAGACAACAGGCTGGGGCATTGCTCCCCAGAAGGCCCCTTTGCTCTGGCTGCTGCTGTCCTGCGAGGAGGTGGGCCCAGGTGGTGACCACATCCCATCATCGCCCCCTGCCTTCTGTACCAGAGCACGGGAGGGAAGGGGTTGCTGGCACTGTCAGCCCCATGTGCCCAGGACCTCACACCAGCCCCAGAACATTCTTCAAAGGAAGACACTGAGGCTGAGAGAGCTGCCCGGGTCTTGAGACCCCAGGCCAAGAGCCAGGGCTGAGGATGCAGGCCTGGGCTCAGCACTTGGCAGAGCTCCTGAGGGGGTGCCCACAGCCTCCCTTGTTCACGGCAGCTCTCCTGGCCACCCCTCCAGACCCACATCCCTGAAGGCTCTGCACCGGGCTCACCTGGTTGTAGTGAGTCTCGCAGTAGGCCAGGCCCTTCTTCTCATAGTGCCGGTGCCCCAGGAATGGCTTCTCACACTTGGCGCAGACAAAGTGCTGCGAGGACAGAGGGCAGGCCAGGCGGCATCAGGGCTAGAGCGGTGACCCCGAGGGACAGTGGTGACCCACGGACAACAGTGACCCCAGGAGCCAGTGGTGACTCCAGGGGACTGCAGTGGCCCCAGGAGGCAGCGGTGACAGAAGAGGACAGGAAGCAGAGTCTGGGCAGGTGGAGGCCTTTCAGGATTCACCCTGGGCAGAGGGGGCTGACACCTCTGTGAATACCCTGGGGTCAGCAGACCCTACCCCTCCTCTAAGGCACTGATGGTAACTTTTCGAGTCACCATCCCCTCCCAGTCTGGCCTCCCCCTCGGCAGCCTTAGCCCCAGGAGTCAGGTGCCGGCCCAGTGCTGCGGCATGATGGGCCCTCACAGGCAGAGGCGGCCCTGCCTGTCCACGTGGGGCCTCCTGCAGGCATCCCCTGCAAGCCTGGGTTCACTGAGCAGCACCTTGCATTCCCCCAGGGATCTGCATGTGAGGATGAGGGCTGGGTGCTGGGGGCTGGGGCCTGCATCAGGGCAGGATGGCATGGCCTCCCACCCAAGCTGCCACCCAAGGCACAGCTTCTGGACACAGCGCTGGCCAAGTCATCAGGGAAGGTGGTGGGCTCACTGTTTCCAGTGTACCCATGAGAACATGAGAGCCTACCACCCAGCAGGGGCACTCCAGGTGACCAAGTGCTCACACCTGAGGAACTCTTCAACTCCGTGTTTGCACAGGGCTGTCCATGCAGCGGGTTCTGTCAACCACAACCCCCAGGCACCCTGGGCAGACTGCCCCCAAGGTTTTCTCCTGACCTTGGAGTCTCTTAGAATGCCAGCAGGGGGAAGAGGAGAGGTGAGCACAGCTACCCAACCATGTGTGTGCACTCGGGTCTCCTGGCTCCGGTGGGCAGGCTGGGGTCCCTGGCTGAGCACAGGGAGGGGCAGTACCCCAGAGGAAGAGCCTCATTGGGAGCCAGCCACCCGCCCTGGGCTGGGAGTGTGGAGGGGCTTCAGGGCTCTGACCGTGACCCTGAGCTGGGGCACCCCCCAACCTGAGGCCACGTGTCCACCAGCCTGGCTCACCTCCACGTGCCACTGCTTGCCCAGCGCGTTGACCACTCGGCCCTCAATGGGCCGGCGGCAGGCCCCGCAGATAGGGACGCCCATCTTGTCATGGCAGGGCAGGCAGTAGAGCTCACCCTTCAGCTCGCGGGCCTCGGCCGTCAGCTCCTTCCTGGAAGACAGCGTGCAGCCCCCAGGTGCCGTCCCTGCCCTTCTGCAGAGTCATGCCAGCAGCGCCTCCACCCCGGGGCACAGCTCCCCGAGGGGCCCATTCTGTCCCTGCAGAGCTGAGGCGGCAGCGCCTTCTGATCTCTGGGCCCTTTGAAGACTTCCTGTGCCCCAGACAGGCCCTGGAGCACAGACTTCCCGCACAGCCCAGAAGAGTGGCCTGTGTTCTGCAACCAGGCCTCTGAGAAGCAGGTCTGTTCTCGGGCCCCCCTCCTCCTCCAAACCAGACTGGGTGTCTCGATAGGCACGGAGAGGACTGGAGGGGACAGTGAGGGTGGGTGAGGACGGGGGCTGAGGGGCTGCCTGTGCAACTCCTCTCTCCAACACCAACACCAAGCCCACTTCCAGTCTCTTGCCCTGCCCCTCTACCCCTCAGGTCCCTTCTGCTGCCCCATCTCAACTCTCGTCTGCAGTCTAGGGGCCCAGCCCACCCGCCTCCTGAGTCTCAAGTGCCCCCTGAACAGAACCCTGGAGAGAGAAGCTTCCTGCCATGGCTGCTTCCCGGCCCCTGGCCCACCTCTGCCCTGCAGCCTTGCTCTCGGGACCCCTTTCTCTGCCCACCCTGCTCACCTCTCCCTCCTCAACACTTCCCCAGGTGGAGGCCCCATCGCCCTACCCTGGGCCAGCCCTGGCTCCCCGCCCCCCCACTGCAGGGCTGGGCCGCACACCTACCCACAGTGGGTGCAGTTGAAGTGGTCAGGGTGGTAGGCGTCGCTCCTGAACATGAGGGGCTGCTCGTCGATGACCAAGTGGCACCGCTGGCAGATGTACTTGCCCAGGCCCTTGGCCTTCTCACGGTTGTGGCAAGGCCGGCAGAGATGCCTGCGGGGCAGGGGGGGGCGGTTACGGGCAGACCCCCCACTCCCACAGCCCGACCACCTCCAGGAGAAGAGAGCCCCGACCCCTGCAACTTCGCTGAGCAGCTGGGGGCTTCAAAGGGGCTCAGCCCAGGGTATGGAAAAGCAGGCTGCCCTGTCACAAGGCCCAGAAGGCCACAAGTGTGTCCTGGAAATGGGAGTCATGCTCAGCAGGAAAGACGCCAGAATGCTCGAGGTTACTGTCTCTGGATGGTATTTTTCCTCTTTCTACTTTCTCTAAGCCTGCGGCATGCTGCGGAATACAGTAGACATTTAATTGATATCTGCTGAAAGCATTATTTTCCCAATGTATTTAACACACACAAGTTATAGTGAGTGTCACTGTGCCCAGCAGAATGGCCAGTGAGTGTCCCGGGAGGCCCACTCACCCCCTTCCTTCGGGGTTTGCCGGATGAAGAAGGGCCCAAACACGTACAGGCGATTTCTGTCTCCAAAGACAAGCACAGCTATGTCAGATGGAGGCCCCCAAACCCAGGAACTGTCGCTACAGAGTCTTTTTGTGAAGACCTCAGAATAATTTCTGATGCTACTCGCTGTGTTGGATGACAGCTGTGTTCTCAACGGAGAGACAAATCAACATGGTTTCTGTTTCCCTGGACCTCAAAGTTGGCAGGAATCTAGATTCAGAGTCCCCAGGCAAAGATACACAAAGGCCCCAATCCAACACCCCTGGCCCCTGTCTCCACCTGCCACCCAAATCTCTCTCTGGTGCTCCTGCTACACCCAGGCCTCCCTTCCCAGGCCCCCCAGCCCCAGGGGCCCTCTCCACCCCTCACCAGCCTCCACAGCGGCCCGACACCCACTGTTGGCCCCTCTGACAGGCTGGTCAGGGAGGATATTGAAGAGATCCAATCTCAGACCCAAGATCCCCACCCAGGTTATGGTGGGCAGACCCCAGACGCCAGGGCCACCCATTCAGCATCCCTCCCTGGACCCCAGGACCTGCTACTGCTGGGTCTAGACTCCATCCTGCACAGCACTGTGCTCCATCTGCCCTGGGGTGCCTCAGCTGTGTGCAGGGCAAGGGGCCCAAACAAAGGCCCAGCCGCCACTTGCTAAGCTGCCGACTGGCTCTCTGTGCCTCCTCGAGACCCTATGTGCCCAGCAGGGGGCAGCAGCTCAGGGGCAGTTGATTGAATGCCTGAGTGAATGAATGATTGTGCAAGAGAGGAAGGGAGCCACAGTGGGCATCATCTCCCCTCGACAACTGGCCAGGGCCCTGGCTCTTACGCCCCAGCGATGGGAAGCAATTGTGGCCTGTGACTTCAGTCTTCATCACCACAATCCCTGAAGCCCACCCTTGCCCAGACACCTATGCCCAACCCCAGGCCACCTCCTCAGCAGGTCTAGGGCTGAGCTGCCCCAGCTGGCACCTATGGCGGCCAGCCCACGCCCCCTGCGGTGCCTCTGTCCCAGACTCGGCATTTAGGCCTCATGACCCCACTCCACATTCTGGTGACTCCTCCTGAGAGTCAGGAAAACACTCAACCCACGAGGAATTACTTCTGTTTCAAAGATACAGGAATCAGCTCAATGCCTCAAAACTTCATCACCACGGTCAATGCCCTTGAAGCCATCGACAGTGATCACCCCAATAACAGAAGGTCTGTGAGCCCAGAAATGCCCTGCTCAGGGTGGTTAGCTTCAAGCCGCCACCTTTCCAACCAGCCTGGGCCAATTCTTCCAGACAGCCGCCTGCGGGCACAACAAGAAAGAGACCTGTGCCCCAGCTCAGACACCTCACACCCGGCTGGCTCTCAGGCCAGACAAACTGGGAAGCCCATCTCTCTTGAAGGAAGTCCAGATGGGAAACAGCTTCCCAACAGACCAGATCACAGCTCCAGATCTAAAGGTGACCTTCAGAATTCTTTCTCAGGTTGAATTAGGATCAAATCTAAGAATTCGAAATTCAAAATGCAGCACAAAAACAAAACAAACACACACACGAAGCCTAAGTTCCGGAGTGACGCGTGCTTGGGTTCAAATCCTGGCTCTGTCGCTTCCTACTGTTTGCTGATGGGTGAGTTTCTTCATTTGCCTGAGCCTCAGTTTCCTTGTCTGTAAAATGGGGCAATAATCCCAGCTGCACAGGGTGACGTGAACAAATTTCAGATACTGCCCCTTAAATGCTAGCCACATACGTACAGTTTTCAATGTTTAAACAACAAAATTTAAAGTCTTTCGAAACCAGGAAGGGTGATCTGGTTTCCCATGTTGCTGGATGTATCATTTTTAGAAAGAGAGAAACGAACTTTGTTCACTCAGTCTCAGAGGCGGCCGCCAGCAGCATTCAAAGGCACCCCAGCCCGGGGCCACCCCAGGGAGGAGCCCCAGGGCCAGCGGTCGGATTCATGGGCTCCCGTGCAGAAGGGGAGCTGCACCGGCGGGCACCCGGCCCCTGAGCTGAGCCGCATCCCCACGGACAGGACAGCGCCCCATTATGAGGCTCCTGCAGCTGTGCCTTGCTCTAGATAAAGGCCATGATTTATTCTGTGTGCCCAAATGGGGCCTCATTATACAGGGCAGGACACAAGGACCCTACAGCAAGTGTCCTCAAAGAGTCGCCTCTCACTTGGTGAGCAAGACTCCTCGGCCTCCCACCCTCCGTTCACAGGCCCCCTCCACTGTCTGCGGGCACAGGCCTGGGAGCGCTGCCTGTTGCCATGGCAGCCGGCCCCTCCCTGCCCCCCATCAGTAGGAAATCATCCCCTTCTGAAACGTCCTGTTGTGTCCCTCAGCTCCAGCCCAAGCCCCCCACCCAGCCCCCGCCTGCTCTGAGTCTCTGAGACAGTCACACACTCAGCCTCTGTGGCCAAGCTGGGGGCAGGGGGCACAGGCTAGGGACACACTAGAATATTCACGCTCCGGTGGCAGCAGCAGCAGCCAGAGGAGAGGCTCGACACACAAGGGACCCCTCAGGAATGAAGCAGCCTTTCAGGGCCAGAGGGGCTGTGGTCTCCCTTCCTCTCTTTAAATAGCCAGCGTTCCACCCACAGCGGCACGGAGCCCCCTGCCACCACTGACACCCACGGGCAGAGATCACCTGCTGCCCCACAGACCCCTGTCCCTTCCTCCCGGACCAGCAGCTAGAGGTAAGGGGCAGGCTGGGTGGGGCGGACTGGGAGCCCAGGGCTAAGCAGAGTAAACACTCAGCGGGGAACCCTGCTCAGGGAGACAGGCAGCAGCCTGTCTCGTCCCATCTCTTTGGTGATGGTCTGACCTGTGCATTGAAGGCTGACCTCACAGCAGCCCACAAAGCGGCGTTTTGTCCCTCTGATGAGGGCTTGCAGAGCGGAAGTGGCTTGCCCACAGTCCAGGCTGCAATGACAGCACCCCTGCCCCTAATCATTAGGCAGCCTTGACCCATAGAGGAGCCAGATGCCTGGGAGAGGGCTCAGACCAGGGATGGAGTGGCGCTAATGCAAAGGAAACTGCCACCACCTGGCCATGGTGCTGCCACCACAGGCCCTCCCTGAGGCCATGTATGCCCACCTGCCACCTCTACAGAGGCCTAAGACCTGTCCTAGATGCTCAACTCACCCACAGCCACAGGACCCAACACTGCCCAGGCCCCGGCCCATTCCACACCCTTTCCTCTTAGGGACACCCGTTCGGTGGCCATCTGAGCAGTGAGCCGTGAGGAAGTAGCGAGTCTAGGCTGAAATTTGTTTCTAAAGGGCAATGGAGAGCGAAGCGAGGTCCATCTCAGACCAAACTGCAACAATCAGTATGAGAACTCCTCAAACGGGGGATAGAAAGGGAGGAGAAACCTCAGCAAACCTGAAACAAACCAGAAAGCGGTTTAAAATGGAGTCTCAGTCCCAGAGAGAGCGAGGGGCACGCCCTTCGGCCCGGGCAGGAAGCGGAGGGCAGTGCCCAGGCTGAGGCCCCCAGGCTGGAGGCAGGAGGCACCACAGGCCCACCTAGTACCATGAGATATGCTACCCCTGCTGTCACTCAGGACCCTGAGCCCAGTAACTCTCTGCTGTCACTGTCCTGAAACTCTTCCTTTTTGAGCAAGGAGCTGCACATTCTCATTTCACACATGGGCCCCTAAAATTAGGGAGGGGTCTCAGGCCAGGAGGTGCTGAGCCTGGGAGACAACTCCATGGCAAGCTCTGAGACTCACACTCCCTGCCCTGGCCGAGGCACCCTGGCGGTCTTCCAGGAAGTGAGACGGTTTCCCTGGTCTCACTTCCAGGTCCAGGGCCAATGTCCCCTGGTCAAGTGACCTAGGGCAAGTTAGCAGACACTCAGCCTTGATTCCCTAACCTGTAACATGGGGCTAAAACTGGTTTGAGCCAGCACAGGCAGGCCCCCACCATGCCAGGCAGAGTGGTCAGTTGTACCTACGAGCTGCTCTCTCATGGGGCCAGGTGATGCCTGCGCTGTGGGGCACAGTACAGGCCCGATAGACAGCCTGGGGTGGAGGGCACCCACCTTGGCCCCTTCCCATCCCCAGGTTCTAACAATGGCCCCTCACTCACTGGGCCCCCTCTCCTCTTCCAGTCTCCAGGGCCTCCCCACACACACCTTCCTCCTCTCCTGCCAACCCGAAAATAGCACACTTGTGTGCCCCTCCCGTCTACCATGGGCTGTCCTCTCTGCTTGCCCATGCGCCTGCCCTGGAGGCCTGTTCCTCCAGTCTCCAGGTCCTCACCCCCAGCACACGCAACATGACACCCTCAAAGTCATGGGCCCCCCTCCCCCCCGCCACCGTCCCACTGGCCCCTGCTCCCTGTCCTCCCCTGCCTCACAGGCCCTGTCAAGGGCTGTGTCCCTCCCTCCTTTTACCTCTCCTCCACAGCCCCCTTCAGAGCCCTCAGCCCTTCCCCAGGGCTCCAGCCAAGCCTGTCTCCCTCTCCCAAGGATCACTCACCCCGCCTTCTTCGGCCCTTAGCTCTCCGCCCTCACCGTGGTTTTAGCAGTCCTAGGTAAAGCGCCAGCCGAGACCATCCAGCCCAAGTCAGAGGGCTGTGGAACCTGGATTCCTGGGGAATGGGGTCCCCATGAGGAAGTCCACATTGGACTAAGAACAGACCCTGTTCCTGGAAGCAGCAGGAAGCCATCTCTGGTGTTAGAACTTCAGGCATCTTGAAACACTCTGAAGCCGGGGGCAATCTTTTCAGGTAGGGGAACCTGCCTAGAGAAATAGCTAGAAGGTAATATTATTAGGTAGTTGCCCTCCCCTTTGCTTGAGGACACTGATGGCCAGGTGCTCGGGCCAGCTCTCACCCTCCGTGTGAGGGCCACAGCAGCTGGCCGCTCGCTCTCCTGAAGGAAGGGTGCGGCCCACCCTTCCCTAGGGCTAGGGCCACCACCATGCCTGTTTCTCCTCCATGTGAGGATGGTTTTAGCCTCCTCCTCGAGTGGCTGCTGTGCCCATGAACAGTCACCATGCCCTCTCTGCCCGTGCCACCAGCATCCTGACACAGCCCTGTGGAGTAAGAGGAGAGGGGCTGGGCATAGTGACTCATGCCTGTAATCCCAGCACTTTGGGAGGCCAAGGAGAGAGGATCACTTGAGCCCAGGAGTTTGAGACCAGCCTGGGCAACATGGCAAAACCCCGTCTCTACCAAAAAATACAAAAATTAGCCGGGTGTGGTGGTATGCGCCTGTAGTCCCAGCTACTCAGGAGGCTGAGGTGGGAGGATTACTTGAGCCCTGGAGGTTGAAGCTGCAGTAAGATAATTGCACCACTGCACTCCAGCCTGGGTGACAGAGCGAGACCCTGAAAAAAAGAAAGAAAAAGAGAGGTGGGGAGGGGAGGGGAGGGAAGGGGAAGAAAGAAAGGAAGGAAGGAAGGAAGGAAGGAAGGAAGAAAGAAAGAAAGAAAGAAAGAAAGAAAGAAAGAAAGAAAGAAAGAAAAGCGAAGCGAGAGAGAGAGAGAAAGGAAGGAAGGTAGGAAGGTAGGAACGTAGGAAGGGAAGGAAGGAAGGAAGGAAGGAAGGAAGGAAGGAAGGAAGGAAGGAAGGAAGGGGCAGGGAGAAACAGGCAGGGAGAAGTGTGCAGAGTGAATTTGCTGCAGGCAGGACCCCGGCTGCTCGGTGCAGAGCCAGGCTCGCCCAGGATGAGGACCCTGCCAGGGCTGTGGCCCGTGCCTCATCCCCTCCTGCTGCCATCCTGCAATGGGCACAGGCGGGATGCCAGCTTCTCTTCTGCAAACCCCTCTCCAGCCTCTGCTTCAGCCTGGCTGTGCAGGGTGGGGACTGTGGATACCGGGAAGCCGGGTAACCAGAGGAGCCCCGGAAGCTGTGCCATCATCAGCACCCACCTGGCCAAAGCCCACTGGTGACCCCAATTCAAAGGCAGGCCAGGCCCGCCGTCCTGCCCTGGTTCCAGGCTGTAGGCTGCTCTGGCCCCACCTCCTGCCCACACCCCCACTCGCAGGCCTGGGTTGGGAAAGAGGGGTGTTTGGGCCCCTCACTCTCCTTCTTGAATCTTCTGAGTTGACTAAAATCAAAACAGGTGTGATTTTGTGTCTGCTGAGGGTGGGGAGAACCCTATCCAGACCCAGGGTTCCCAGATGGACATGACTTCTTACCCAGGACTGTCACAGGGCTCTGTACTTGGCCTTCAAACGTGGGCAGGCCACGGGGCCTCCAGGCCTCTCTGGGGCTGCAGATCTGACCTGAACAGCGCTGGTCAGTGTCTCTGACTCTGGGTAAAATGGGTCTTCCCCTCCTGGAAGAGATGCTGCCCCCTGGTGGTGGATCTACTCTGGGAGAGAAAACACTCCCAGCTGGCCTGATACCCAGGCACAGGCTTCTCCTAAACACAGGTCTCCCCACCTGTCAGGATGTCCAAACGGAGTTGGTGGGCTGGGTCCAGAAAGCCCCCAAGAGAGATGCTGAGACTCTCAGGTGGGTAAAAAGAGCAGACCTCTGACGTCCCAGGGCACAGCCCTTGCTGCCATCCTGGGGACACCCTCCTAAGTGCCGGGGAAGCCATGGTCACGGGAAGCAGAAAGTGGTGACACCCCGGCCACTGCACCTGTGGGCAGGTGGGTCAGGGAGGGTCCAGGCACTCAGGATGAGCAGAACTCACCTGCCAAGGCTTGGGCTGAGGAGGAGCTGGAATCCCGGAGACACGCTGCCCCCGCCCCTCACCACCCGTCACTCAGACAGCACACCTCAGGGGCAGAACAGAAAACCCAGGGCCTCACCCAGGCAAGGCTCACGTCCCATTCCCCGCCATGGCACTGACCCCATCCTCCCAGCTCAGAGAAGCCTCAGATCTCCCAGGTGGCAGGGGTGCAGCTGCGTAGTGGCGAAATTCCAAGCCCTGGTTCTGCGTTTGCCTTGTGCTGAAGTTCAGAATGCCTCTGACGCTCACGCACCCCAAATGGACAAGGAGGTCCCCTCAGCAGCCCCGTGGGCAGTGCTGAGCTTGGAAGTGGGAGGTTCTGAAGGCATCAGAGGCCTGACTTCTGGACTTCGGGCAGCGTGAAGCTGCCCAGGTCACAAGCTCATTGTGAACTGTTTGCTTGTTCCCTCCAGGCTCTGACTCCAGCCAAAGCATGAATGGCCTTGAAGTGGCCCCCCCAGGTCTGATCACCAACTTCTCCCTGGCCACGGCAGAGCAATGTGGCCAGGAGACGCCACTGGAGAACATGCTGTTTGCCTCCTTCTACCTTCTGGATTTTATCCTGGCTTTCGTTGGCAATACCCTGGCCCTGTGGCTTTTCATCCGAGACCACAAGTCCGGGACCCCAGCCAACGTGTTCCTGATGCATCTGGCCGTGGCCGACTTGTCGTGCGTGCTGGTCCTGCCCACCCGCCTCGTCTACCACTTCTCTGGGAACCACTGGCCGTTTGGGGAAATTGCATGCCGTCTCACCGGCTTCCTCTTCTACCTCAACATGTACGCCAGCATCTACTTCCTCACCTGCATCAGCGCCGACCGCTTCCTGGCCATCGTGCACCCGGTCAAGTCCCTCAAGCTCCGCAGGCCCCTCTACGCACACCTGGCCTGTGCCTTCCTGTGGGTGGTGGTGGCCGTGGCCATGGCCCCGCTGCTGGCGAGTCCGCAGACCGTGCAGACCAACCACACGGTGGTCTGCCTGCAGCTGTACCGAGAGAAGGCCTCCCACCATGCCCTGGTGTCCCTGGCCGTGGCCTTCACCTTCCCATTCGTCACCACGGTCACCTGCTACCTGCTGATCATCCGCAGCCTGAGGCAGGGCCTGCGTGTGGAGAAGCGCCTCAAGACCAAGGCAGTGCGCACGATCGCCATAGTGCTGGCCATCTTCCTGGTCTGCTTCGTGCCCTACCACGTCAACCGCTCCGTCTACGTGCTGCACTACCGCAGCCGTGGGGCCTCCTGCGCCACCCAGCGCATCCTGGCCCTGGGAAACCGCATCACCTCCTGCCTCACCAGCCTCAACGGGGCGCTCGACCCCATCATTTATTTCTTCGTGGCTGAGAAGTTCCGCCACGCCCTGTGCAACTTGCTCTGTGGCAAAAGGCTCAAGGGCCCGCACCCCAGCTTCGAAGGGAAAACCAACGAGAGCTCGCTGAGTGCCAAGTCAGAGCTGTGAGCAGGGAGCACCATCCAGGCCGAGCGCAGACTGTCTAGGATTCAGCAGATTCAGCAAGAGGCATCTGCCCTTTCCCCAGCCACCTCCCCAGAAGGCAACCTGAAATCTCAGCAGATGCCCACCATTTCTCTAGATCGCCTAGTCTCAACCCCTAAAAAGGGAGGACTGACAAAGGGGATCCATCGGCCACCCTTCTGCAGGGGCTTGTGATGCTTACAACGGCTCCTAGACACTCAACGACTTCATCTGTGGCAGGGAGAGAGGAGGCCGGAAGAACGTCCCCTCAACAATGGAGGCCTTTCTTTCCTGCTAGGCCCCCCGCCTCCTTCCCACTACAGAATCGGTCAGCGGGGAGGCTCAGCAGAAAGACCCGGAAGGCAGGCTGCAAATGACCCAGAAGAGGGACCTGGGAGTCCTGGTGGGGGCGGAGAGGGAGTCTCAATATTCCTTTGCAGTGCAAGGTACTCTGAGTCCCCTCTGTAGTGCCTCTGCCAGACACACACTGCCTGAGTTGAAGGGACACAGGCCACACATTTCAGGCTGGTTGCCAGCGGACGTCAGCACTCACAGCCTGCAGGGACTCAGCACAGCTCTGGATTCTGGATCTCTCCTGCTGTAACCCCACACACAAGCCTGAAACTCCCAGAGCTCTTTGACAGGCTCCTGGGCCTCCCAGTCCTGGACAAGCATGTCCTGTGCAGTCACGGGAGCTCAGCTCAGGCCAGGGCTGGGCTGTGAATCTGCCTCCCACTGACCCAGACCCACTTCCTCCAGAGAGGCCTCTCTCTGCCTGAGCTATTTCCCTTGCTAGTGTGCAGATATTTCCCTAACACGTCCTTTTTTGTATTTGTTTGTACAGACCATAAATATAACTGTAGCTTTAAGACTACACAGGTTATTGTGTTTGGTCAACATGAAGCATTTCCCAGAACTTCTCTCTCTGACCCAAGAATGGCGAAGTGGTGGTACAGTGGCAGAGGCAGTCTCGTGGGCTCTCTTGCTGGGGCTCTGGCAGCTCACAGCACATCTGCTCAGATTCTGAGGTTCTGCACCGTGGGGCTGGGAGGGCCGAGTGGGGGCCCTCATTCCTCACTCTAGCTGCCGCCCTGCACCGTCCTTACGGCAATACGCTTTGTAGCATGTCTGACTTTGCAAAACATTTCCAGCATCTTTCGGATTTCCCCAACCAGCCCTTGGGGCAGTGGCCCTGTGCAAACCTTGGCTCAGGAAGGAGATTGGGCTCGCTCCACACACCCTGTCGGTGACGTTGCTGGTCAGCACGAGCCCCTGGTGCCGTCCCTCGGCCCCTGCACTGCACCATCTGCCCCTCAGCCCTTCATTTAGACAAGTTTCTCAATGCCAGGCACCGCCCGGCTCCGAGGACAGTGGGCTGGACACCAGGCACCAGGCCATGTGCCTCTCTAGTGGGCAGCACACGGATAAGAGTTCAGTGTTGGGGAAGCATCTCAGAGGAGCTGCGGGAGGGAGCAGAGTGCCCGAACAGAGAGAGTGTGGCAGGGGAGGCATGGCTGTGGCCTCTGGGCGGCGGTGCTGCCTCTCACTGATACAGGGGACGCATGCAGAGGCAGCCTTGGTGGTCAGCAGAGGAGAATCCCAAACTGCTTGTGCCCCACTGCGTTTGGGATGCCTGGTGGACACCAAGTGGAGGTGGCATGTGGGCAGCTGAGGACAGCGAGAGAGGGGCCCGAAGTGGAGCCCAGAATTGTCCAGACAAATGTGCCATTTAGGGCTCTAGGATTCTGTCTGCAAGGGCAGCCATGAGGGCTGGGCACGGAGCCCCAGACGACCCCCCATGGAGAGACAGGGAGGAAGGTGGCTCAGAGGAGGGGAGTGAGCAGGTGTAGCTGTGGGGGCGGGCAGAACCACAGGAACTCAGGGTCCTGGGTGCCAGAAGAGGGGCGTTTCTGCACCTCAGCAGCTGTAGTGAGGGCTGCTGAAGGGTCAAGAGGAGATGTGGGTCCCTGGGCAGATGAGGCCAGGGTAGCACAAGCGAGGGGTGGCAGGTGTGCTGGGAGAAGCTGGGGAGGAAGACCAGGCAGTGTTTTTAACCCAGCTCCCCAGCCCAGTCCTTCAGAAAGGACGAGAGAGTGGCGTGGAGAAGGGAGCCCTGGAGAAAGCATGGGGATGAACAGGGCTCACAGACAGAGGCGGGGCTGCACGGGATCTCAGAGCTAGGGCCAGGGGAGGTGGGAGACAAGGCCACCTGCTATAGGGACAGTGCTTGGGAAGGGCGGATGACAGACCAAGGGTTCGCAGAAGGTGGGAACTTCTGGAGTACCCATGAGGTCTGTGGCCCTGAATTAAGAGTAAATGTGGGCCTCTCCCTCCAGCCACACTGAGCTGCACAGGTACAGGCAGGAGAAGGTGGACAGCTGGGGTCAGCAGATGGGGTGGCCAGGGGGGTGGCGGAGTGTGAGGATTTCTCATGGCTCCCGAGAGGCTGCCAGGAGCATGCTGAGCGTGGGACCCTGTAAACTCGGAGCTGGACTATCCGCCCCGAGGTGACCTGGAGGGAGGGCAGCTACATCAGTGCAGGCTGCAGCACCGGGACCCTGCTGGGCCCTCAGCAAGTGGGTAGCACACAGGAGGGGTGGCAGGTGTGCTGGGAAGGGCTGTGGCCCAGTCCTCTCTGGCCCGAAGCGGCCACCTCACCTGCCGGCATTCTTCACAAAGCCCAGGTCAGCCAGCTCCACATCACACAGCTCGCAGCGGAAGCAGCCTGGGTGCCAGTTGTTGTTCATGGCCTTGATGACGCGGCCAATGATGAACTCACCTGGAAAAGGACAGGTCCCTGCTGGCCAGGGGGCGCGTGCCCATCCCCTCTTCGGACCCTCCAAAGCCCCATCCACCTGGCACTCCCCCTGCTCTCTGTCTGGCCCATGGGCTCCCCCGTGGGATGGTGATGCCTGTAGGGGGCCTGAGGGCTGCCACTCAGAGAGGCAAGGTGGGCAGTTAGGAAAGAGCTGGGCCAGTTCTGTGTGCCCCCTCGGCCCCCTGCCCCCTGCCACTGCTGCCCACTTCCCAGGCAGCCCAGGATGTGTACTGTCACCAGCCTTACCGCAGGACCCGCAGCACGGAGCAAACAGCATTTGGAAGTCGTGTTCGCAGTACTTCCGGCCTTCAAACTGCAAAGGGGTCGCAGAGAGAGGACAAGCAAACCACCCATCATCCCCACGAGCCGCCCAGGCCCTTGTCGGGTCAGGACCTGACAGCAGGGTATGAGGCACTGAGACAGGGACATGCCAGGCTGAGGCTGGAGCAGCAGGTCCCAGGCCTGGCCAGAGAGGGCACTGGCCCTTTTGGATGGTGGGGTGCAAAGGGAGGTGCCCCTGTGGAAGCTGGAGAGGTCGGCGAGGCCACCTGTCAACGGGCCACTGGTGTCTACTGAGGATCTGGACCCTGTTGGTCCAGAGAACAGGCTGGGGGCGAGAAGGTTTTAAGCCAGGAGGGATGAGATCCAGTTTGAAGGGTAGTGTCACTTGGTCCTATTTCCTATACCTTCTCTGTGGGAGTAGTCCAGCTCTCCTAGAGGCCATGAAGACCCAGGTACGGGAGACAGAAGGAAGGGAACGCAGGAAGGGCCTGGGCATGGGGGAGTGGGAAGAGCTCAGGACTGCGGCCAGCAGGAGCCAGTGTGCACACCTTCCAGGCGGCAGCTGCCAGCGAGGGCCCCTGTGCTGGCCACAAGCGGGGCCAAAGCCTGCCTCTGCTTTCCTCTAACAATTGTATTTTCTATTTTTTAATTTGGTTTTTCCCTGTTCTCTAAAATGAGTGTCTTATTAGACTGAACCGGATATAGCCCTACCCAGTGACCTGTAGGAGCAGGAAGGGCTTAAACTCTTTCAGCAACGAAAATCTTCTGGGCACCTACTGTGTGAGAGGCTTTCTTCTGGGCATATGGCCACCCCTCCCAGAGCTTTGCCCACCCCTCCCGCTGCCTCTACACTTAGACAGCATTTCTCAGGAGGCTGAAGGCACCATGAGGAACAGCGGCTCTTGCTCTGCCAGGCGGACCACAGGCCCCACATCCATCCACCAGCCAGTCCCATCAGCTCTACCTTGAAACAGAGCCAGCATCTGACCCCTGGCCACCACCACCACCACAACCACCAGTGATGTGCTGGTAAATGTTGAACAGCCAGCGCTCTGGGGGGCAGAGGCAGGCCCTGCTGTGGGGCGTTTGCCAGTGTCCATGGTGTGAATATTCCCGTCATGACATCGATGTGGACTTGAGGTGAGATGTGCAGTGGCCACACCAGCACAATGGACAGAAATAACCCCAGCAGCATAGACAATAGTAAAGTCGAACAAACTAATTAGCAAGTGGTATGCTTTGAGTATTTGTTACTTCTGTTTTAATAAAATTATATCCCATTGTACGTTGATATAATTTAATTTTTAAACAATAACTCTGTTGCCCAGCCAGCTTGCAAGATTGTTGATGATTTAACACTGCTCTTGGGAGCTGGTGGGGGCCCCTTCACTTTCATCTGGGTGATTGCACTAATTCAGCTCCTGGTCCCCCTGGCCTCCTGGCCCAGCCTCTGTTCCTGCCCCGCCTTACATCCTCTCCTCAGCACAGCGGCCACAAGCCTCCTTTTTTTTTTTCTTTTTTTTTTTTTTTTTAGAAGGAGTCTTGCTCTGTCCCCCAGGCTGGAGTGCAATGGTGCGGATCTCGGCTCACTGCAACCTCTGCCTCCCAGGTTCAAGTGATTCTCCTGCCTCAGCCTCCTGAGTAGCTGGGATTACAGGCACCTGCCACCAGGAAAGGCTAATTTTTTGTATTTTTAGTACAGACAGGGTTTCACCATGTTGGCCAGGCTGGTCTTGAACTCCTGACCTCAGGTGATCCATCCGCCTCCACCTCCCAAAGTGCTGGGGTTACAGGCATGAGCCACCGCGCCTGGCCAGGGCACCTTTTCAAATGTCAGCAGATAGTGTGACTCCTCTGCTCCACACCCCGAGGTGGCTCCTGTCTCTCGCAGAGCGGAAGCCTGCGGCTCTGTAGAGGCCCAGGGAGGACAGCCACCTCCCTGTCCTCAGCTCCTGACCCTCTCCCTCTCATGCCCTCGGCTTCCATCACACCAGCCTCCCTACTGCTCTCCATACACCCCATGTTCTCCCACCACAGGGTCTGTGAATGTGCTGTGCCCTCTGCCCAGTGCTCTTCCTGCAGAGATGTGTATGGCTCCCTCCCCTCAGGTGTGCCCAAACCTCACCTTCCCTGAGCACCACCCCACCCCACCCCGTGAGCCCTGACCCCCAGGGCATCAGCCCCAGCTGGTGGGCCGTGCAGTTGCTGTGCTCACTGTCTGGTCCCCAGGGAGGGCAAGCACCACCAGGGCAGGTTCTTCCTGTCCCCAGAGCCTGCCCAGCATCTGTCCAGAGGAGGCTGGTGAAAGGTGGCTCTCGGTTAGCACCCAGGGCACCCGGGGCACTGTTCACATCTCACAGGTGAAGGATGGGCCCGTGCAGGAGCTCAAGCCTGGTTCTGGGCTGGCTCCAGACCTGGCCCTGTCACCAGTCAGGACCACTGCATGGAGCCCAGCCCACCCACTCGTAGAGGGCAGACTCCGAGCTGGGTCTGAGAAAGCCCTCAGTAGTGTCCTCACCTCATAGAAGAGCCCCTCGGGGAAGGGCCGGAAGCACTGGGCACACACGAAGCAGTGCTCATGGTACAGCTCCCCATTGCTGTTGACGATGCGCTCGGCGGGGGCGAAGCGGGCCTGGCAGCGCTGGCACACGGCGTTGGCCAAGGCGTCCGACATATTGCTGGGGGCGGGAGACAGGAGGGTTGAGTCAGAGCTGGTCAGGGGTGCAGATGGGGCAAACGCGGAGGCCTGCGCCCAACAGACACACCTCGTATTAAAAAGTGAAGACGCTCTACGGGATCAGGAAAATCGCTCTAACCCAGGGTCCAGGCTGCTCAGTGCTTGTAGTGCCCACCCCTTGGGGTGTCAGGGGCCCAGTCAACTCCCACTTGGGCCCCTATTACCCCCTCTTCAGGGACCAGAGTCTCACGCACAGAACACCACCCAGCACAGGTGAGCGGCTCTGTATTCGCACTCTTATTTAATCCCCAAGGCAATACTGCAGCTACTATTATTACCGCCTCTTCCAGAAAAGGGACCTAAGCCTCAGAGAGGTTGAGTAACTTGCCCAAGCTCACCCAGCAGAGTGGGGTCCACACTTGAACCCAGACTGCTCAGTCTTCCATGGTTCCATCCTCTGCACCGTGAGTTAGTTTCAAATCGACTGCCTCCAATAAACACATAACCACCCAACTACGGAGAAGGCAAGAGGGTAGCCAGGTGCGCGTGCAGTGGCTCAAGCCTGTCATCCAGAGCACTGTGGGAGGCCAAGGTGGGCGGATCCCTTGAGCCCAGGAGTTCGAAACCAGCCTGGGCAATATGGCAAGAACCCATCTCTAATAAAAATACAAAAAAACAAAAAAATTAGCCAGGTGTGGTGGTGCAAGCCTGTAGTCCCAGCTACTCTGGAGGCTGAAGCGGGAGGATGGCTTGAGCCTGGGAGGCCGAGGCTGCAGTGAGCTGTGACCATGCCACTGCACTCCAGACTGGGCGACAGAGCAAGACCCTGTCTCAAAATAAAAAATAAAAAAAAAAAAAGACGAGAGTATGAATCTTTGAGACGAGACAGGAGTGCGGTGAGGGGAGCAAATCTCATCCATGCTGGGCACTGCCTGTCCCCAGAGTCAGTGGTGGGTCTCCTTCTGGGAGGGGTGAAATGCAAACTACAGGGGAAAAGCCCACAAAGAGCCAGGCCCACAGTCAGTCCAGCCCCAAGGCCCTTTGGCACGGCCAGGATGGGCCTTTTAGACTCAAAAACAGGGTTAGGATGTAGTCCTAAACACCCCAACTGCCTCTACGACCTTCAAAGAACTGGATATCCCACACCTTTTGCTAGGAAGGGAGAACATGGGTTCTGTCTCAAGTGTCAACTCCAGTGGATTCGTGGAAGGCTGGGCAGAGAGGGATCGTCAGGCTCGCTGGGGAGTGATGCAACCAGCTGGTAACGTCTGCCTGGTTGCAGCCGGGGTGTGGCAGGACTCGAGAGCAGTGCCTTTGGGAATACCTCTTTGCCTGCTCTGCCTCCCGGGATGAATCCCACCCAGTAGTCACTCACTGCCATGGCATCATGAGGGAAATGCTTGGTGAGTGAGGCTCCTGTTGGGCTGTTCTGCGGCCTGCAATCTGGGCATGGCCAGCCTGAAGAGTGTCAACCACAGAGAAGAGGAGCCTTAGACAGGATGAGCCCAGGGGTGGAGGACAGGGCTGCGCTCAGGGTCTGGGCATGGGCTGTGGGCAGAGGGTCTCACAGGAGGCTGCTGCCACATGGAGATGGACTGGAAACTTGGAAGGGGCACCCAAGCTGATGTCCTTTCTTCTCTGCTTAGGGACCCATGTGGCAGAGGCTGTCTAGAAGGCCGTTCAACGAGGCTTTCTGGGCATGCCGGGCTTCTGTCCACCTTGGCCTGCCCTCTGGGGTGCTTAGGAGACCAAAGCCACCATGTGAGCCCACATCTAGGCCAGAGGAGCAAGGAAGCAGAGATGATGGCAACAGGAGTTGGGAAGAAACCAAGAAGAAAGGAGGCCTCGGCACCCAGCGGCTGCTCCTCAGTCCTCCCAGCTCCCTGCTGGTCTCCACCAGGCGGGCCAGGCAGGCCACCAGGGTGGAAGCTGGCCACCCCAAGCCACCCTCGAGGGCTGGGCTGGGCTTCACTAGGATAGGCTTGGTTTCCTTCCGGGAGAACACTGTGAACCTCCTCTTCGGAAACACACACCCAAGGTGGCAGGGAGGACGTTCCAGTGCCTGACCATGAGTGAGACCTTGGGAGTCTCAGAGAAGTCGGAAATCAACAGGAAATCCCATGACTCTGGGCCTGGAATTCCTCACTCCAAGGACCCAGAAAACGAAGCCAAATTAAGGACTTCTACCCAGCCCCAGCCTTTCAGATTCCACCTTAAAGCCAGACCTCTAGACCCCAGTGAGTGAGCACACACCCCTCGCATCCCCTCCAGTCTCCTGTTCTCTGCCCCAGGAGCTGCTGTTTAGGGCCTGCACCCACACGCCTGCCCCATCTGGCTTCCAGGTGTGCTGACGACCCTAATCCCACGGGCCAGGTGCTGCTGGGACCCATGCCTTTCCTTGTGGTTATAGGCACTCCTGCCCTGCTAGCCCAGCTGCTTCACCACCCTTCCTCCCTCCCCGTTTCATAAACAGACCGTCAGTTAGCACTCCCCAGTTACCTTGCTTCCCACTGAAAGGTGAAGCTGGCTGGGTTTCTGGTTCGGATGGGGACTTGGAGAACTTTTCTGTCTAGCTAAAGGATTGTAAATGCACCAATCAGTGCTCTGTGTCTAGCTAAAGGTTTGTAAACACACCAATCAGCACTTGGTAAAAACTGACCAATCAGCACTCTGTAAAACGGACCAATCAGCACTCTGTAAAACGGACCAATCAGCACTCTGTAAAATGGACCAATCAGCAGGATGTGGGTGGGGCCAAATAAGGGAATAAATACAGGCCACCCTCGTCTGCAGCAGTAACGTGCTGGGGTTGTTTTTGGTGGCGTGGAGGGTCTGTTCTTTTGCTCTTTGTCTCTTTGTGGTGGGTTTTTCTGCTGTTCGCTCTTTGGGTCTGCACTATGTTTATGAGTGGTAACGGTCACTGCAAAGGTCTGGCAGCTTCAATCCTGAAGCCAGCGAGACCATGAACCGACCGGGAGGAATCGTTTGGAGGAACAAAGGATTCCAGACGTGCCACTTTTAAGAATTGTAACACTCACTGCGAGGGTCTGAGCCTTCACTTCTGAAGTCAGTAAGACCACAAGAAGGAAGAAACTCCAGACATATCTGAACATCTGAAGGATCAAACTCCAGACATACAGTCTTTAAGAACTGTAACACGGTGAGGGTCTGCAGCTTCGTTCTTGAAGTCAGCAAGACCAAGAACCCACCAAAAGGAGCCAATGCTGGAAACACCACCAGGGCCCTAACAGCAGCCTGGCCACACACACACACTACTTTCCCGCTCATTTTCCAGTTAGACGTGGCAGCCAGTCCGTAACCAGTTCCACGGCTGGTCCCTGGACGCCTCCCGTGAGATCACTGCTGCCTGTGGCCAACAGGCTTTGCACAAAGCCTGGCATAGGTGGGGGGTGGGGAGGTGGGGGTGGCCCAGCCCAAGTCAGGCAGCAGAGCTCCTAACAGCAGCTATGTGAGGGAACATTCTGAGCCAAGGACAAAGACGGGACAGACAGAAGCATGCAGAGACAACGGAGACTCAGCACCATGAGAGAACACGCTGGCTCCTGCAGGGGAGGAAGAGAGGCAGTGTGACGTGGAGAGGCCGGCAGAGGTCTGGGCCCACCCGCCCAGCTCTACACCTGATAGCCCCAGCCAGCAGCCTGGGACCTGGAGAGAGATGCTCGCTTCTCTAGGCCTCACATTCTCTTCTGTAAAGAGGCGCACCAGAGAAACAGCCACATGGAGGAGCTGAAGTGAAGAATGAATGGCACCCACATGTCCAGCACAGAGCACCAGGCCAGGCAGGGCAAAGCGCTGGATAAAGAGAACTGTTGTTTTCCAGCAACTCTGGGAGCCTTCCAGAGTACCTCTGCATGGCCCAGCCCAGGGGAAGGCCTGCAGGCTGCCTGCGGTCCCTGCGAGAGGTCAAAGGGTCAGAGACGTGGACATTCCATGTCCTCCTCTGCACATTCCTTCGAGATAGAGAACACAGAGTCTGCCCAGTTAGCCCCCAGGAGACACCATTACCCACCCCCAGCTGGACTACGTAGAACATACTGCCCAGCGCACCCCCAGCCTGGAAGCCAAACCCCAGAGCTGGGGGAGAGCACACCATCTCGTGCCCTTCCCCAGCCCTCTCCAGCACCCCAGAATGCTCTCAGTCTTGACAGCCAACACAAGCCAATATGTTGCAAGATGGCCCTCAGTCTGGGGTAGGATCAGAGGAGCCTGCTCTGTTTCAGGCCTTTGTAAGGGGAGAAGGCTGGTTCCAGATAAGGAGATTGAAGCACAGAGAGGGTCAGTAACCAGCTGAGGGTCACACAGGATTGGACTCATGCTCCCCCCATCTCCTCCTGGCATCCCCCATTCCGCATTCTGTTTCTTCAACAACCCCAGACCTTCCTCTTTCCCAGCCTCCCCAATACCTGAGTCTAGGAAGAGTGCGTAAGGATCTGGGAAGAGTTGGGGGCCAGCCACAAGGAGTCTGGTCACACCCAAGATGAGCCAGTGTTGCTGAGGCCACGTCAGCCTGAGCAGCATTCAGGCCAAGGGTGTGTCCCCTATAGCCAGGCACACCAGGCTGCAACCCTGGCCCGGACGCCCCGTCTGTGTGACCTGCAACAGAGGACTCTGAACCTCAAATTCCTCATCTATGAAGTGGGCCAGGAATAGCTACCTCCAGGGGCTGTTGGGAGGGTTCAGTGAGGTGATTCCTGCAAGCACAGCCCATGCTTCTGTCCTTCATGCAACGAAGTCTTCACTGAGCTCCCGCACTGATAGGCACTATTCCAGATGCAGACGGTTTTGGGGAGGGACCCTACTGCAGCATAGCCCAGGGAGCAGCTTCAGTCCCTCAGCACTGCCTGGGCCTCCTCCCCACCCCGCCTCCATGAAGCCAGGCAAAGGCCAGTGTCAGGTCACCTGGCTACAAGAGGTTAACAAAAATGTACACAAAGCCAGCCCACCATGGGGACGCTAGAAAATTAACATGCTGCCTTGGGCTGCTATACACAAGATGCATTGACACCATCAGAAACAGACTCCAAATCAGTATGAAACCTTTCTGAAATTAGAGCTTTCTTTGAAGCCCTTGCCGTATTTCTTTGCCCTAGCGGCTTTACTTTTAAGCAGGTACACCTGAAACATGTCACACTAACAACAGAGAACTGACAGAGGACATGAACCAGAAGTTCAAAGAAAAGCAGTGTGAATAGTCACATGCGCGTGCATGCTCAGGGCTGCCCCAGGCCTCTCATCATCGTTCCTGTCCTGCCTGCATCTCAGCTGTGGTATCGGTACCGTGAAAATCACTCTCCAGAATGGCCTTGGGGCCATCAGTGCCCTGGCCACTCGCAGCCTGGTACCACAGTTGTGCCACACGCATCCAGGGCTGTCCAGAGGCTGACCAGGGAGGGTGCCTGCTCCAGCTCTGCCACACTCAGGTGAGTGACTTGGCCTCCTGAGTCTGGGGGTCCCCACCTGAATAGCAGGCTGCACCAGACCTGCCATGCCAGCACAAGTGGAAGCCCAGCGTGCAGCGGGGACTCCACAGATGGCGGTGCTGCCGGCCTGCAGTTCCCGCCCTCCACTCGGTACTCTCCTTCCTCTTCTGTTCTCGGCAGAAGGTATCTTTGATGCCCCAGTCCTCTAATTGCCGCTCTGGGAGCCTTCCCTGACCACACACGAGGAGCTGAGAGTGGGCTGTGCTTGCCCTGGGTTGCACTGGCCTTCCTCTGCTCCTTGGTCCTCCAGGCCCTCCCCTACCTCTGCGACTTATGCTCCTGGCTACCCCCCTGCCCCCCCAGCCCTTCTGCCCAGCCTTGGCCTCTTCCCCAGGGTCCCCATCTGTCACTTTGATGCCAAGGACCCCAAGCTCACAGCCCTATTGCTCTCTCTTCCCCGCTGGCCCCTCGGCACTGCAAAGGCAACATGTCCAGGAGCTCCTTCTCAATCCCCTGACCCCAAGAGTGAGGGGAGGTGGCTCCACCACCATCCCCGTACCCCTCCCAACCTCCCCATCCAGAGCCAACTCCTCCTCTGAGATGCCCTGAGGACCATCCTCAACCCCACTGCTGGAGTCAGTCTAACCTGGGTTCAAATCACAGCCTGGCCATGTTTGGGGTGGGTGAGTCCAGCAGCTGCCTGCTCCTCTCAGAGCCTGTCTGCTCATCTATAAAGTGCAGTATGATCACCCCAGTCTGAAAGCAGTGCCAGGGGTACACAGGCTCCCTAGTCGCTAACACAGGTCCCTGGGCGCACCCTGCCAGGAGAGCTGATCACAGGTGACATCCAACCCTGTTAGATAAAGTCGCACGCGCCCACCCTGTCGCCAACCCAGGGCCCATCCGACGCCCGGGGAGAGAGCCCACGGCGTCGGAGGGCCCCGGCCGGGTTTCCGAGGGAAGGCCTGCCCTGCCGCCGCAGCTTTCCGGCCATTGTCCCCGTCACCCGCCCCGCCCCTGGCCACCTACCCCGCGGCGGGCGGTGGGCTCTGCCGGTGCTGGCGCCGCCGGTACAGCCCCGACGCGGCCAGCGCACCCAGCCGGGCCGCCATGGCGCGGGGCAGCCGCCTTGAGGTCGCCGGCGCGGGCCGCCTGGTGCAGGGGCCGTGGGACCACCTCGGAGGGGAGGCACGGCCGCCTCGGGCCAGACACCGCGACGGGACGGGCGTGTGGGCGCCTCCCCCGCGCTGGTCGCGAGCTCACGTTACGCGCTGGGATCTCCAAAGGGCAGCGGAGTCAACTCTAAATAGAAAGGATATTGTTCGCGCCGCGGGGGCTGCTCCTGAAAGCTGAGGCTGGCAGGGTTGGGTCCCGCTGGGAGGGGACTGGTCTGGGAAGGCCCCAGACAGCACTGAGGTGAGGTCCACAGTGGCGGCAGGACACCCAGGAGGTCTCCAGCTGCCACCTGCCAGGAGGAAAGCCTGTGCCTGTGGACACACTGAGGAGGACAGAGTCAGCTGAGGAAGACGGCGAGGACCTGGCGCCTTTACGATCCCTGCCAACAGTTAGGAAACCAAGGACCGTAGCCACACAGGCCCACATTCTGCTTTGCTCCCTTCTCTGAGAGCCTCTGCCACAAACATCACCCTGGGGCACCCAGACCAGGGCAGAGCTGATCCTCTGGATCTGGCCAACAAATGGTCAGGTACCCCAAAAGATGTCCATATTTTAGAGAAAAGGCAATCCTCCAGCTTCCAGGGGAGCAGACGCAGAGGGACCTGGTGGAAACCACCAGGAAGGCACCATGTCCCCCACATTTTTACCCAGAGAGACTGGCAAAGTTACTTGTGATTCATAAACACCCGCGGTCGGCATCCAAACTGTGGCCAAGGTGAGCCTGGTCAGCAGTACAATAAAGATCCGGAGCACTCACGGAAATCTTTAGCATTGATTCCGTTTCCCTGAAAGACCTTTCTAGAAAGATCAGAAAGCTTGAGCAGTATCTTCTTCTGCCTTCCGAAAGCAAGAGCTGGCAGCCATCACTAAAGACAGCAGGGCACCGATCCTCCCAAACTAGGGTGGGAGAAAGCCTTGGAGGGGTTCACTGGCACTCAGATACCAGGCCCACAGGCCACCGAGGAACACACTCACCCAGCAAGTCCCAACAGAAGGAGGTACTCGTGAAGCACCCTGGCAGTCAAGTGACGACAAGCATTGGGTACAATATAATTTTTAAATGTAGCCCAATTCCAAAGTTGCCCAACACTGATCAATTCAACAAATAGTTTTTAAAGGTGGCCCCAGGGGCTAAAGGGCATGGAGAAGCTGAGCCCAGAGGAGCCAAAATGAATAAGGAATACCGCTGACTCTCTGAGGTAGGTAGCTGAATGCTTAAGAAAACTTATGCAGAAAATGTTCTTACAGCAGCTACAAGTCAATGCCATAGGGCCCAGGCCGTTTCACCACTCCCGACTCAGCCCATCCATGTGGAAATCCTCAACACTAGAATCCAGGACTCTCATGCAGACCCACAGTTTTCTGTAAGGAGGAAACATTTATTTAGGGCTCCAAGGGTCACATATAGCACTGGAAAGGAGGCTACAGCCACAAGTGTTTTGTACAACATAATTTGTAAATGAAGTTCAAGCACAAGTTTACCAAGTACTAATCAATTCAACAAATATTTACTATAAAAGCAGACATCGAAGGCTAGAAATTGAGAGAGGCTGAGTCTGACTGAGCCTAAATCCCAAATCTCTGCACAACCTTACCACCCATTCTGCAGCCTGTCCTACTGCAGGGATGGGATTGGGAGCCACAGATACTGTAAACTGAATCTAGAACTCTATACAAAGTATTACACACCATGATCAAATGGGATTTGGGTCAGTGCTCTGGCTCTAGACATTTGCAAAAACACTGAGTGATGTCAGCAAAACGTGGTGGAGTAAGGACCTCCAGAAGTTCATCCCTCCATAAAAGCAATGAAAAACCTAGCAAAAATTATCAGAATCTACTCTTTCAGAACTCTGCAAATCCACCAAAGGTTTTCAGTAACCCTAGGAGCATTTGGTCAAGAAAAAGAGATGAATCTTGCTAAAACAAACAAACAAACAAACACAAACCAGTGAGGTTTGTGTTGTTTTAACTTATCCTAGTCCCTTATTCCTGCTCCCTAACTCCATGGCTGCCTTGAAAAATAATAGCTCGTGTTCCCAGTAAGGAGGTAGCAGAATGGAATATTATGAACAACTGTATGCCAATAAATGAAATAACCTACCTGAAATGGAGAGATTCCTAGAAGGACACTACCAAAGCGGACTCAAGAAGAAATAGAAAATCCAAATGTATCAGTCTAAATTTTCATACTGCTATTAAGAGCTGCATGAGACTAGGTAAATTTTAAAGGAAAGAGGTTTAATCGACTCACAGTTTAACAGGGCTGGGGAGGACTCAGGAAACGTATAGTCAAGGCAGAAGGCAAAGGGGAATCAAGGCACCTTCTTCACAAGGTGGCAGGAAGAAATACCAAGCGAAGGGGGATGAGCCCCTTATAAAACCAGCAGATCTTGTGAGAACTCACTATCACAAGAACAGCATGGGGAGAAACACCCCCATGATTGAATGACCTCCACCTGGTCTCTCCCTTGACATGTGGGGATTATAGGGATTACAATTCAAGATGAGATTTGGGTGGGGACACAAAGCCTAACCAAATCACCAAGTAAGGCCAGTAACATGTAAAGAGACTGAGACAGTAACCAAAAAACTTGCCACAAAGTAAAGCCAGAGCTACATGGCTTCACTGGTGAATTATATCAAAGGTTTAACTAGAATTAACACCAAACCTTCAAACAAACATACAAAACACCAGTGTGGTGGCACATGCCTGTAATCCCAGCTACTCAGGAGGCTGAGGCAGGAAAATCACTTGAACCTGGAAGGCGGAGGTTGCAGTGAGCTGAGATCACGCCACTGCACTCCAGCCTGGGTGACAGAGTGAAAAAGAGGAAAAACAACAACAACAACAACAAAAAAAACACCAAAGCTTCACAAAATCTTTCCAAAAAAAAGAAAAGAAAGACTAGGAGGGAACACTTCACAACTCATTCTATAAGTATTATCTTGATATCAAAATAAAACACGAAGGTCACATAGATGCAAATGTCCTCGATAAAATACAATGAACTAAATCTAACATTCTATATAAAGTATTATACACCGTAAACAAATGGGGTTTATCCCAAGAATATAGGGTTGGTTTCACATCCAAAATTCAATGTAATATACCATATTAGTAGAATAAAGGCAGAACACTCTATGACCATCTCAATAGATACAGAAAACACATTTGGCAAAATCCAACACCTTTTCATAATGAAAGCACCCAACAAACTGGGAATAGAAGGGAACTTCTTCAATTTGATAAGGGGCATCTACCAAAAACCCATAGCTAACATCATACTTAGTGATGAGAAAATGAATGCTTTCCTCCTAAGGTCAGGGGGATTTCCAGTCCGCTATTTGTTTTCAACATTGCACTGGAGAGTCTATCAAGGACAGTTAGACAAGAAAAAGAAATAAAAGACATCTAGTTTGAGAAGGAAGAGTAAAACTATTTTTATTTGCATATTACATACTCATATATAGAAAACCCTGAAGAATCCCCCCTCAAAAAAAAGAAACCCTATTTACAGCTAAGAAATGAGTTCAGTAAGTCTGCAAGGTATACAATCAATATACAAGAATCACTAGCAATGAGAAATCTGAATATGAAATAAAACAACCCCATCTGGGACAGCATCAAAAAGACTAAAATACTTAGGAGTAAGTTTAACAAAATAAGTGCAAGACTTCTTATTCACTGAAAACTATAAAACATTATTGAAATAAATTTAAAAAGACCTAAATAAAGATAAAGATATCCCATGTTCAGGGATTGGAAAACTTAATATTGTTAAGATGGCAATACAACACTACATCAAATTGACCTATAGATTCAATACAATCTCCATTAAAATTCCTGCCTTTTTTAAAGAAATAGACAAGGCATTCCTAAAATTTATATGAAAATGCAAGTGACACACAATATCAAAACAACTTAAAAAAAAACAAAGAGGCCAGGTGCAGTGGCTCACACCTGTAATCCTAGCACTTTGGGAGGCCAAGGCAGATGGATCACTTGAGGTCAGGAGTTCAAGACTACCCTGGCCAACATGGTGAAACCCCATCTCTACTACAAATATAAAAATTAGCCAGGCGTGGTGGCACATACCTGTAGTCCCAGCTACTCGGAAGGCTGAGGCAGGAGAATCGCTTGAACCCAGGAGGTGGAGGTTGCAGTGAGCTGAGATCAGGCCACTGCATTCCACCCTGGGTGACAGAGTGAGACTCTGTCTCAAAAAAAAAAAAAACAACTTACTTAAAAATTACAGTTTCCTTACTAAAAAATTACAAGTGTGGCAGTGGTGTAAGGATAGACATATACACCTATAGAACAGAACCAAGAGTCCAGAAATAGGCTGGGTGCAGTGGCTCATGCCTGTAATCCCAGTACTTTGGAAGGCTGAGGCAGGCAGAGCCCAGGAGTTCAAGACTAGCCTGGGCAACATGGCAAAATCTCGTCTGTACAAAAAATACAGAAAGTAGCCAGGTGTGGTGGCATGTACCTGTGGTTCCAGCTACTCAGGAGGCTCAGGTAGGAGGATCACCTGAGCCCAGGGAGGTTGAGACTGCAATGTACCAAGATCTTGCCACCGCACTCCAGCCTGGGTGAAAGAGTGAAACCCTGTCTCCAAAGAGTCCAAAAATAATCCCATATATCTGTGGTCAACTGATTTTTGACAAGATTGCCAAGACCATTCAATGGGGCAAAGAGTAGTCTTATCAACAAATGATGCTAGGAAAACTGGATAGCTACATGCAAAAGATTGAGTTTAAACTCTTACTTCATGCCATATAAAAAAAATTGACTCACAATAGATCAAAAACCTAAATGTTAGAGCTAAAAGTATAAAACTCCTAGAAGAAAACAGATGTTTTCATTTCATGAGCCAGGATTAGGCAATAGTTTCCTAAACATTACAACAAAAACTCAAGCAACTAAAGAATAAGGAAATAAATTGCATTTCATTAAAATTTAAAACTTGTGTGTATCAAATGACACAATCAAGAAAGTGAAAAGATGATCCACAGAAAAGGAAAAAATATTTGTAAATTGGCTGGGCATGGTGGTTCATGCCTGTAATCCCAGCACTTTGGGAGGCTGAGGCGGGAGGATCACCTGAGGTCAGGAGTTTGAGACCAGCCTGGCCAACATGGTGAAACCCTATCTCTACTAAAAAAAAAAAAATAGCCAGGCATGGTGGCACACACCTGTAGTCCCAGCTACTGGGGAGGTTGAGGCAGAAGAATCGCTTGAACCCGGGAGGCGGAGGTTGCAGTGAGCTGAGATTGCACCACTGCACTCCAGCCTGGGTGACAGAAGGAGACTCCATCTTAAAAAGAAATTTGCAAATCATATGTCTGAGAAGTGTCTAGTATCCAAATAAATAAGGAACTCTTACAATTCAACAATAAAAAGGCAACCCAATTTAAAAAAGGGCAAAGAGTTTGGACATTTTTCCAAAGAGGACTTACAAGTGGCCAACAGACACATGAAAAGATGCTCAACATTATCAGTCATTAGGGAAATGGAAATCAAAACCACAATATGACACCACTTCACACCTACTAAACCAGACAACAATAACAAGCATCAGCAAGGATGTTGGGAAATTGGAACCTTCATACATTCCTGGCGTAAAATTTAATAAATGTAAAATTGTTCAATTACTTGGAAAACAGCTTGGTAATTCCGCAAAAAGTTTAACATAGAGTTACCATATGCCAGCAATTCCAGTCCTGAGTATATATTCAAGGAGAAAATGTATGTTCACACAAAAACTTGTATAGGAATGTTCATAGCAGTATTATTCACGGTAGCCAAAAAGTGGAAACAATTCAAATGTCTACCACGGATGAATGAAGAAACAAACTATGGCACAATGGAATATTATTTACCCAGAAAAAGGAATGAAGTACTGATTCATGCTACAATATATGGATGAACCTTGGAAATATGTTATTAATAAATGAAAGAAGCCAGGCACAAAAGGCGGTATATGGTTCCATTTATGTGAAATGTCCAGAACAGGCAAATCTGTAGAGACAGAAGGCAGGTTACTGGTGGCCAGGGCTGGGAGGATGGGGAAATGTTGTCTGCAAATGAGTACAAGGTTTCTTTTAGGAATAGGAATGATTAAAATGTTCTGGAATTAATGGTGATGGTTGCACAACCTTGTGAATGCACTAAAAACCACTGAATTTTACAATCTAAAACGGTGAATTTAATAATATGTGAACTACATCTCAAATTTTAAAAAACACATAAGTAATGAAGAATGCAACTACATGGCTTCTTAGAGGCTGGAACTGAGGCCCCAAGCTATGAGGCAGGGCTGCCTCCCCAACGCCCTGGCGCACGTGCCCTCAGCCCAGTGGGCAGAGGCAGAGATGGGCAGAGGCAGAGATGCCACAAACAGGCTGTCCTCCAGAGCCAGCTCCCCCACCAGACTCCTCACTGGGAGGCTGAAGACAACTCCATGAGTTTCCCGTGTATTCCTCCAAGGACATGGGTGAGGACACAGTAGGTTTTACGTTCATATGTGTACTCAGTCACCTCATCTCAGCAAGACATATGCATTCACCCATAGACGTATCTCACTAGGGTGGTCATCCTGCTAAGTCATCTAAGTAAATGTTCACCTTCAGAAATGTACACGCTACCCCTAAACAGAACAAGGAGGACAGTGACCGTGCCTCCCTTGGCCCCTTCCCCACCTGGAAATGAAGACCTAAGGGATGGTTAAGCCTGCACGCAGGCTGCGCACAGTGGCTCACACCTGTAATCACAGCACTTTGGTAGGCCAAGGTGGGTGGATCACGAGGTCAGAAGATCAAGACCACCCTGGCCAACACAGTAAAACCCCATCTCCATTAAAAATACAAAATATTAGCCAGTTGTGGTGGTGTGCACCTGTAGTCCCAGTTACTCGGGAGGCTGAGGCAAGAGAATTGCTTGAACCTGGGAGGCAGAGGTTGCAGTGAGCTGAGATCACGCCACTGCACTCCAGCTTGGGTGACAGAACGAGACTCCATCTCAAAAAAAAAAACAAAAAGAGCCTGCATGCAGCACAGCACAGATAGGGACAGAGAGAAGAAGGATGACCCGCTGCGGGTGGAAAGCCTGGGCTCCTCTCCCCAGTGGCTCCCTGGGTGGTCCCTTGCCAGCTCACAAGTACTGGCTGTTAACTATTCAGGAATTCTGTAAAGCGTTAATGCCATGTTGGTGGCTTGAAATGAGTCCAGGCGGGAGTATTCACACCACGGGACCGGACACCCTGCAGATCAGTCCCTCATCCCTATTATGCCACTGGCTGGCTAGAAGGGGCCAGGCAGCACCAGAAGTAGAAGAAAAAGGAAGGAGGTGAGGGGTCATGGCAGTGCCCACCTGGCCCAGTCTGGGGCTCAGGGCTCAGTGGTGCCATATCACAAGCCACATCACTTGTTACCTACTTCACAGTGTGCTTAAGCCCCTGACGCCACTGCAGCCTCATGTGCTGTGCTGAGGGCTCTGGCTGCACTCAGCTGCCCCTTGGCCGACTCCTTCTGCCTAGGGGACCACTGGGCACACTCCTCACCTGGAGAAGGGGCAAGATTGGTGGATATGAGGGCAGGGGTCTAGCAGCCTGCTCTGTGCTGTACTAAGCGTGGGCTCAGCACACAATCAGGCATACGACAGCCTCACACGTGACACACATGACGGTCACATGGTGGGTGGGACTCCACTAAAGTGAGTCACTGAGCTCACGTGGCCGTGGGTGTCAACATCCCAGGCTTCATTTCCAGGAATGCCAAGGACAGCTGGGTCCCTAGGTAGGTGGCCTTAATATCCTCCCTGTAGAACAATGGTGATGCCAGAGGTCCCTTCAGCTGTGATGGTCAAAGATCTTGTGGCTGTAAGTTCCAAAGTCCCCGGGTTGCTGCTGAGGCCAAGCCTCCTCTCTTCCCACAGCATGCCACCCCATGCTCCGGGCTGCCTTCACTCCCTGCCCAGCTGGCTTACTCCTGGGCTTCAGCCCCTTCATGCCCAGGTGCCTCCCACGGCTCCCCCTCAGACTTGCCACAGCTCTTCGGGCACTCCACAACCACACCAAGCATGCCATCCACCCCCACCTGTCATCACAGGAGGGGCATCCTCCCCAGCCCCACCCTCTGTGGCCCACCTCACAGCCAGTCATTTGGGTCCTGTCCACTCCACCTCCCAGAACCCTGAGTCAGCCTCCTCTCCTCCACCCCCTCAGCCACCCAGGAGAGGCCTCCCTAGTGGCTGCCTTCTGTCTCCTTCCCCATCTCCTTCCCAGCAGCCCTTTCTCCACACAGCACCCATGGGTTCATCTGCAGAGAGCATGGCCACACATGCCACTCCAGGTCACTTTGGTGGCTCCCCACAGCCCTCCCTCTGCTCTTGCCTGGTGAGGTCCTAGGAGAGCTGGCAGGGGGAAGCCCTGAAGGTATGCGAGCAGAGAGGGTGTTTCCCAAAAGCGGCCTGGCTCTGGGCAGCATGGGGGATCCTGAGAGAACCAGGATCCAGGCACGAGGAGCTGCCTGGGATCACACAGGGACAGTGGACATGGGGAAGGGCACCCAGCATGAAATGGTGGAAATGAAACTCCACTGCTTCTGGGACAGGAAAACTCTCGCCCACTCCAAAGGCCGGGTTGGATGTCTGTTCCTCATAGGCTGGGCCGGCCCAATCCCTGTGTATGGAAGGCAGGGAAGCCGCTGAGGCACCAGCACTTGGGGCAGCAGGGCCGCCTTTGAAGGAGCAGGTGCGTTACACTCAGATCACTCACAGCTGTGTCAAACAAACACTCCAGGAGAAAGGAACTGTGGGGAGCCACCAAAATGCATAAAGGGAGGCTCTCGGGAGTGGAACTGTGGCTGTTTCCTTCTCTTTATATTTCTGTTATCTTTTATGTTTCCAGGTTTCTCCTTATTCTCTAAGATGAGCAGTATTGCCTGGACGAGGAACGCCCTACACAGTGTCCGCCAAAGGCTGACTGTCATCCCTGTGTCATTTGAGGATGAGTTTCTCGGGCCCTTGGAGCCCACAGCAGCAAGGGCAGGCTGACCACTGCTCGCCACCACCTGCCTTCCCAGCGGTTCCGGCCGGGCTCACCTGACGGCCTGTGTCTCCAAGGAAAGGCCCAAGGGACTCAGGGGCAAGAGGACCTTTGCCAGGGAGCAGTGGCACCTCGGGGCCTCCCATTCCAGCCCCATACCCTTCACGGCTCTGTCCTCCTCGCCATCCCTCCTCTGCCTGAAGGAACCGCCTCTCACCCACCTCCACCTCAACACTGCTGCTGGGGCTGCTCCTGACCCTGTTCCTGTCTCTCCCCACTTTCTTTTCCTAGAAAACGGAGGGTGAGAACCAGCCAGCTGGCAGGGACTCTCTGAGGAAAATGGAAGACAGCCCTGCTAGAACCCTGGGGGGTGACCACAGGCAGCCAGTGGGCCTGCAGATGCCACTCTCCTGGGGCCCTGGGCCAAGGCTTAGGGGTGACTCCAAGTCAGGGGAGCTGACTGGGAAGAGAGGCTTGGGGAGAAAAAAGGGAAGTGTGTCTGGAGGGCAGGACTTACAAAGTGACAAGTTACAGGCTATTTTTGGTTCCTGGGGCTGCCCTGAGACCCCAGGACACAGCCTTAATGGCAATCACAGGCAGCTCCCCTGTGGGCCTGGGATTTGGGACTGCAACCCTGGACACTGCCCTGTACCCTCCAAGCCCCTTTTCCCAGCAAAGCCACAGGTCACTCTTGAGGCTGGGGCTCCCCCAGAGCCCCAGGTCATGGGATCCTGAAGAAGAGCATCCCCCTGCCAGGACTTGGCTGGGGGAGCCCAGGGCCTCAGGGACAGCCCCTCCCACCCAGCCCTGAGTCATGCACTTGTACCCAGCTAGGTTCCAAAAAGGGCTGCAGGGACAAACACTGGCCGGACACTGGTGGACCTGTGACTGGCCTCCTGAGTGGCTCAGCCTCTGTGGCCTCTGGTGACCTCATCTGTGAACTGGCAAGGAGGGGCCTGAGAGCAGAGGGTGGACCAGGCCCAGGGGAGCGCCCTGTCCCCAACCAACCCGTGCACAGCTGGTGCTTGGGCGCAGCTCTGGCCAAGTCACCACATACCCTTTATCATTTTTAACATTTTTACCACCCCAGGTTTACAGAGGAGGAAACGGAAGGCTCCAGAGATGACACTCACCGGGATTGGGGATCGGGGATCGCACAGCGCGGGCTCGGGGAAGTTGGGGGAGGCACACAACCTTTGAACCTTTTGCCCGTGGTTGGTGTCTGACCTTGGACAAGACCCCCTCCCGCAGCCCTGGGAGTCGGTTGTGAGCCGAGGGCTGTCCCATCTTGCAGCGGGCGGGTGGGCAGGAGCTCCACCTTCCGCTGCAGGCGCTCGCCCAGAGGAAGAGGCGCGGGGGCTGGGGGACCCCTGCCCCGACGGGCGCTGCCGCCCCGGGAGCTGCGAGAATCCGACGCGCCAGGGCGGAGCGGGGACCGTGGCGCCGCGGTGCTGTCCGAGGGCGAGCCGCGCCTCGGCCAGGGGTCCCACAGTCCCGCCTCCCCGGCCCGGGGACGTGGGTGGGGGGCCGTTACCTTCCCGTCATGGTGGCAGCGACACCGAGCCCGGGGTTGCCGGGGTTGCCGCGGGTCTCCCTCTGCCGCCGCAGCCGCCAGCCGAGCGCCCGCCCGCCAGCCCGGGCCGCGGAGCAGGGAGACGCCCAAAAAAGGCCAAAAGCCGCTCCGCCCGCGAGAGGGGTGGGCAGGGGTGGCAGGGTGGGGCCCGCGGGGCGGGGTGGGATGGGGACGTCAAGGCTGAGGGTGGTGGGGGTGTTGGGGAGGTGACGGTGGGAGGTTGCGGGCGTATAGGTGGAGGTGGGGGTGGGAGTGGCAGGTGGGGGTGGGGGTGGCAGGTGGGGGTGGCGGTGGGTAGGGTTGGAGGGGTGGGGTTTAGAGGTGGGGGTGACGGTGGGGTTGGAGGGGTGAGAGTGCGGTGGGGGTGGGAGTGGGAGTAAAAGTCGGGGTAAAGGTTGAGGGTGGGCCCCGCCACCCGCACAACCCCAGCTCCAGGGACACCGAACGCCGCCAGCGGCGGGCGCGGGTCAAGTCCTTCCCACCCGGGCTCTGCTCGCCACCTCCCGGATTCCGGGCATAGTTTTCCTTTTAAAGGGAGTAAAGTTATAATAAACGCGAACAAGCACCCCCACCCCCACAGCCCCGCCGGGACGCCCCGCCCGGCGCCCCCTCCGCAGTCCCTGGGCCGCGCCAACCGCAGACGCGTGCAGAAGATGGTAGGCATGGGGGCGATGCTGAGACCACCTCCCTCCCGGGCTTTCCAAGCCCCGAGTTCCCACCGCGGATCTGGGCACTGACTCCCTCCCGAGGCACCCGGGACCCCCGAGTCCACGCAGTCCCGCCCCCAGGGAGGCTAAAGTCGAGAGGCGTCCCTCTTCAGTCGCAAGGCTGCTTTCCCCGGGAAATTCCCATTTCATCCCCCAATGCGGGACTATCGCCCTAACTTGGCGAAAGATATTTCTTAAACGACAAAACCAAATGCCCAGCTCCCAGGTTTCCACGGGAACCAGGCACTCCTCTATATAATGAAGCGCTGAGAAGCTACCATTAGAGGCGTTAAGATGAAGGGGTGATACAAACTATTTAGGGAATCTCTTCGGAGGAAATTTTCAAACAAACAAAACAAAACAAAACAAAAAACCCTCCTCCTGCCTAAAGGCAGATGTTTCCAGCTGGACAGTGGCGTGCAGCTCATCTTTGGAAGCAGCCCAGATGTCACACTGAGGGTTGGGAGCTGGGCGGCCTGATGTGTAAATGTGGTGCTACTCCAGTCTTGGCAGCAGAGAAAGATGATCTAGAAATGACGGTGTGAATTAGCAACCCACAAATAAACTGGTGCCGTTGAGAAAGATGAGTTGATAGTATCCTGCAGTTCCCGCTGCAGAAATAAGCTGGAAAAAGACACCTGTTCCTAAGTGGCTGGTATTGTGGAGTGCCTTTGCAGTTGTTACTTTTTCTTTTTTTTTTTTTTTTGAGACGGAGTTTCGCTCTTGCTGCCCAGGCTGGAGTGCAATGGTGCAATCTCGGCTCACTGCAACCTCCGCCTCCCAGGTTCAAGCGATTCTGTTGCCTCAGCCTCCCAAGTAGCTGGGATTACAGGCGCACGCCACCACGCCCAGCTAATTTTGTATTTTCGATAGAGATGGGTTTCACCATGTTGGTCAGGCTGGTTGCAAACTCCTTGCCTCAGGTGATCTGACTGCCTCAAGTTATTACTTCTTGGTGCAAGTGTGTCTCAGCTGATTCGGCTTAACTGTAATTTGATGGTTGATTAAGCATAAGTATGGATAATTTCTTGGCTCATCTGCCCATAAAGGTAGAAAGGCTTTCCACCATTACTGACCCAGAGGTATAGGCATGCTGGGGCCGTGCACCAGAAATCCACTGCTGGACGGTTAATTGAATATCGGGGTCCTGTGGGGACCAAAGAGGATGAAAAGTTGAAAGCATTACACCAGAGGCCCATGCTCTCCACAGAGGAGACCACGTTCCTGCCTTTTAGCCCAAAAGCCTCCCTGCATATGATAGCTGAGCACACACGGATCTGTATGTGGCCAAACCAGAACCCTATGCAGCTTCCAGTGTGCCTCATCCCTGGGCCAGGGCAAGCTCAGTGACAGCTGGTAGGGGCTGTGGGCATGGCTTAGCCCTGCTGGAGATGCAGAGGCTTCAAGGAGCCAGGGCCAGCCTCCCACAGTTCAGCCAAGAGGGCAGAGTTGCAGGAAAGAGCTGGCAATCACACATTCACACACTTATCCACTTGTTCCTTCAAGAGTATTTATACTGCATGGCCACTGGAAGTACTACGGGGAGCAAGAAGCCATGGACCAGGCTCTCATGGAGTTTAGCAGGGGGTGGAGGATGGGCAATAAACAAATAAATACGCAAACTAGATTTTAGACAAGGGTAAGTGCTGCAAAGAAAAGGACAATGGTGGTGGCTGCTTTAGAGTGAAGAGTGAGGGAAAGTTTCTGAGCAGGTGACATTCAAGCTAAACCGGAGTGAGGGAAAGAGCCAGCCCTCAGCCATCTGCAGGAAAAGCATTCCGGCAGAAGAATAGCAAGTGCAACAGCCCTGAGGTGGCATGAGCTTGGGGTACACAAGGTCAGAAAGAAGACCAGTGGGTCTGGAAAACAGGGAGGTGGCAGGTGGAGGGGCACGGGAAATAAAGGACAGGGCCCAGGGCAGAGCAGCAGGGCCACAGCAGAAGTAGGATTCCACCCTTAGATGGAGAGTTCTAAGCACAGACAGACACAACACTCTAGCATCAGCAGGGGTGAATCTCAAAAATACTGACTGAATGAAAAAAGAGCCGGGCGCGGTGGCTTACGCTTGTAATCCCAGCACTTTGGGAGGCCGAGGCGGGCGGATCACGAGGTCAGGAGATCGAGACCACGGTGAAACCCCGTCTCTACTAAAAAAAAAAAAATACAAAAAATTAGCCGGGTGTGGTGGCGGGCGCCTGTAGTCCCAGCTACTCGGAGAGGCTGAGGCAGGAGAATGGCGTGAACCCGGGAGGCGGAGCTTGCAGTGAGCTAAGATCGCGCCACTGCACTCCAGCCTGGGCGACAG